>NC_060149.1:36958414-37261445 GCF_021461385.2 Schistocerca piceifrons | reverse complement strand
CTGACAAAGCGGACTGTCGTAAGGAAGGCTAGGTACTACGCAACCGTAAGTATTCAGACGCCGAACGCGCAGAGAAGAGCCTCTGAAAGGTAAAGTCGCGAAAATCTGAAGTCATTAGGAGACCTGACAGTGAGGGAAAACCAGAACACGTGATTTCGTAGCCATCCCCACTGAGGCGGAGCGCACTGTGAGGCGTAGCGCCGTATAACGATCCTGCCTTGGAGGCGGTTAAGTGGGAAATGTGTCTCAGAGCTGGAGAGTGACAAATGGTGAAGTGAGACTGGACGCGCACATACTTTATGTATGCTTTTCATAAACTGCTCTAGTATTTTCATAAAGTGTTATTTTGTCTTTTGTGTATGTAAAATGTTATAAATGTGTTTTAGCAGTATGAATGATGCGTGAGTGTGGTTTAAGGTTAATATGAAGATAATTGTTTAACGAGTTATGTAGTAGGATTTGTGTGGGAACATTTCGAAGAAGTATGGATATGAACAAAGGGGATTTTTGTAGAATAGATTTGTAAAGTAAGTTTATGGTAAAGGGAAAGTTAATTCAGGTATAAATAACAATAGTAAATAACTTTATGCATAAACAAAACTTCAGCATATTAGATAATTAGGTCAGTAAAAAGTGCAGTCGTTTGGTTTACTATTTTGCTATTGGTTATTGATGAAAGGCGCGGATTGACGCGGGAGAATATTGTTTTGCTATTGGCTGTTGACTAAACTGACCAATGGTAAAGCAATATTCTTTGCGCGCCTTTCTCTGCTGGTAGAGAAGACAGAATATTCTAGAGAGGAGTCGGAGCCTAGCCATGAAACAGTTCGGACGTGCGTAGTAGTAGTTCCGATGGAAATGATAAGTTGCCTGATCTAGCAGTGTTTCATACATCAAAAGTGTGGTAAAGTGACAGCATAATTATTCCGATGGGTGTGTAGAAATTTCGGGATTTTTAAGTGAATTTTGTGACGAGAAAAGACATATATTCCGCGTGGCGTATTGAGCAGGTCGGTGGCTAAAAAACTGTGACTTCATTTGGTACCGACGGACTTAATATTTGGCGAGCATTCTCAATATAAAAAAAAAAATCAGTATTTTCGTAGCTATTACGTTTTCGGGAAATGCAACACTCTAAACTTGCTAACGTGAGTGAAAGGGATTGTGAGTGACTGTGTTAAGACTAGCACGGGCTTGGCAGTGATACTTGTTCACCTAAGTTTCAGAATATATTAATTGAGGACAAAATTTCCAACCTTTCATTTCGTGTGAAAACTTTCTCCCGAAACGTAGATTAGTGAATTTAATTGCAGCCTGGTTCACGTCGAGGTACAGTAGGTTTCGCTCGGCTTCCCTACTGATGATATGCTGAGACAATGTTCAAAGGTAGGTGCAGGTTCGTCGTAAAGCGACGGAAAGAACCGCGCCGCCGCAACTGGAAGCGCCAACATATGTATCCCACCCTTCTTAACAAACGGTGGATTGCTGAGTGCTTATTGCCGACTGCCCAGTGCACGCTTTCGGCCCTTGTCAGTTTCAGCTATCCAGCCAGAGGGAAGGCCGTGGAGGTCGACCCTTGACATGCCTAGTTGTCTTCGGTCGTCTATGGAGCCACGAGTCCGGCTGGGAGGACACTGCTGCTGCCAGCTGCACTGCCAACGTCCGAGGCAACGCTGACTGGGCGCGGTGGCCGCTGTCAACCTGCAGATCTGCTGGAGGCTTGACTTGCGTGACCTGAGTGCTGTCGATCGTCTGCCTTCGAGAGGGGCGGCCACTGCTGTCTCTGTGGCAAACACTAACACTGCCGGCTCTTGTCACCTAAATGGAGGCTGAGAGCCGACGCCGGCGAGCCAGAAAGTACTTCAGGTGGACCTGGGGGCGTGACTCCTGAGTGCTGATCTTTACAGTCAACGTGAGCACTTTGCAAATCGATACGTATAGCTGGAGGCTGCCAGCGTGCACGGGTCTACAGGCACCCAGGGATGTAATAGCCACCACCCAACACTTCGCTGCACTGGCTAAGCTGCAACTCGAGCAGATGCCGGCCTTCCATTGATGATGAGGCCACTGCTCTGCCTGCGCTGGTGTGGCGCCTTGCCTTGGAAGACAATCCAGTATTACTGCCTAATAAATGTGTTATTGTTAATGATGTTTTCTTGGCGTTCTCAAGCTTAGCGAGATCCTCACCACTGCATCCCACCCAGCTCTCTCCTGACCACTATAGGAGTCTGAGACCGGACTCTTATATCTGTCGTCAGCAAATGGTTCAAATGGCTCTGAGCACTGTGGGACTTAACTTGTAAGGTCATCAGATCCCTAGAACTTAGAACTAATTAAACCTAAATAACCTAAGGACATCACACACATCCATGCCCGAGGCAGGATTCGAACCTGCGACCGTAGCGGTCGCGCGGTTCCAGACTGTAGCGCCTAGAACCGCTCGGCCACCCGGCCGGCCAGCAAATGGTTGCAAGTGGTAGAGACATCTACGCTTTGTGCCACATCCAGACATCTAGGACAATGGCAGCAGACCGTCTACGCATCTCGAAACAAGGGTTAATAGCTATGAGTTGAAGTTCGTAACAATGCGGTGCGGAGAGTGACTGATACTTGTTTGCTTTCACGTTCTGTATTTTCTTATGGACATTTTGAGCCATAGGAACCTTCATAGTCAGGTAAAAGAGCCGTTGCTAGACTGCACGAATCTGCAGATTTCTCATTTTTGTGGTAATGCTAGAGACTTTTACATGCAACCAGTGAGGCGTCCATACTGTAATTTATCTGGTTATGAATTACCATGTGCTCAAGCTGTCTCACTACTTGTAGTATATTTAGAAGGGTTCGTCACGAAGCCCACCATTGCACAGAGTCTCGTTGGGGTATCATAAAGCGTAAAGATTAAGTGTAGTTTTTTTTTTACTGAATATGCAGTTGCCTTCTTTTCTGGTATAACAGAAGATGGAGATTACACAAATGCCATACACACGACAAGTGGCTGCATGAAGCGGTGGAAGCTTTGAAGGGGTAGACAGCCACATTGTTAAAAACTATAATGCGACAGAGGTAAGACAATGAGGCATTGCATAGGGGAATAGAGCAATGGGAAGCTGTTGGGGGGCAAGGACTCCCTGATTCGGGAGAAAATAGAATCTTGTACAGAATATCTGATCATTCCACCGATCACGCAGCAGCTGTCGTCACAGGGACATTTCTGGGGAAAGCAAGTGAGTATGTATCTATTTTTTTAGGTAAGTAAAACCTGCTGTCAAATTGGGAAAATGGTCGGAAGAAACCTCCTTGAATATAGCTAAATTATGGTTAGTGAGTGATGCGAAAACGTACGTTATGTGCCACGAGACCATCTGTAAGGGACAAACAATTGACGAACTGCCTGACGGTCTAATACGGCACTATCGGAAGGAGAACAGCGGTAGGTTCTTTAGGAAAAAATTCAATGGACTATTGCAAAAGCACAGCGAATCAGTGCAATCCTTCTCTGGCAGAATTAGGAAACTGAACTCACAAACATATGAACTAACGCAGAATGCAGAGGCCGATAGAGTGATTCTGCATGAGGCACAGAATAGGGCTCTGGGTGTGTTTCTAAGAGGTATATCTACTGATTTGTCAAGAAGGGTCAGAATGGAGAGCCGGCCGCGGTGGTCTAGCGGTTCTAGGCGCTCAGTCCGGAACCGCGCGACTGCTACGGTCGCAGGTTCAAATCCTGCCTCGGGCATGGATGTGTGTGATGTCCTTAGGTTAATTAGGTTTAAGTAGTTCTAAGTTCTAGGGGACTGATGACCACAGATGTTAAGTCCCATAGTGCTCAGAGCCATCAGAATGGAGAACCCAAGTGACTTATCTGCTGCTATTAGGAGTACGACACGACTGGAGGAGATTGACATTACTACACAAAGACAGAGTCATCACGGTGTTTTTTCTCCTGAAGTGAAGTGTTTTAGCAGTGGGCACATGGTCCACATCAGGAAACAATGTCATAAGCCTGAAAATTATGAAGGCGTGGAGGTGGACTATAAAATGTGTGATTGTCAGAAGAAAGCAAGGGACAAGCGGAGTCCTAATAATCGATCGTTAAACGGGAACGGGGATGTGTCATCAGTCGAACGGCATTCCCAATAGAACACAAGATTGCAGGAACGTATGCAGAGGTAAAATAAATGACGGGGAACATAAATGTCTGATGGACACAGTGGCTCATGTATTAGTAATCAATCTGGATCTTTTGAGCACAGAAAGACTTCGATCGCCATAGTACAGATTACAGGGAGTAGGTGGCAATCCCATGAGGTCATTGGGGACAACGACGTTCAGTTTTAACGTCGGAAATAAGTGTTTTCGAGAGCATGTAGAAGTACTGCTGCATGTTGGCGAGGAGTAATGTGCGATCCTGAGACTCGACTTTCTTGCTAAACACCACGTAAAAATTGCGGTATTGCAGCATGCAATTGTATTTGATCGGATATTGTTTCCACTAGTGGAACAGATACAAGTGTTACACTGTCACAAAGTTAACCGATCATGAAGTGGCACCCAATAAACTGTGGACACAGCCACTAAAGATAGTTCACAGGATACAATACCACAAGGTTCAGGGAAGTTGATTTCGGTTAGCATAGATATGGACCTACCTAAAGATTTATTATATGTTGTAGAGCCATCAGAAATAATTGTATAACTCACACTGTCTTGTACGCAGAAGTCAGTCTTGCTAATCTCGGCAGGGAGGAACTGAGTGTGCCAAAGGGTTTACTAATTGTTAATTTGGATGTTTTGGAGAAAAATGACATGGAGAGGTCAAGTGAGGGCCTCTGCCCCAAGCAAATCGTCAATGCACCTGCATTACGTGAGACAGTGATACTTTTACTGATAAATGATAGGGAAGTAATGGACGCTTTCTTACAGCAGTCATGGATTTCTTTAATCCGAGTGGTCCATTACCAGCAATGCTACTCATGCAGCACAGAATACCAACAGAGAATAATGCTCCAGTATGCAAAAACCCATATCGAAATCCAACCCGTAATGGAAGAATTTACCTGCCAGCAGCTGGATGACGGTATTATTGAGTACAGTGATAGTCTCTCGGTGGAACCTGTAATTCTCAAAAATGGTTCTGAGCACTAAGGGACTCAACATCTGAGGTCATCAGTCCCCTAGAACTTAGAACTACTTAAACCTAACTAACCTAAGGACATCACACACATCCATGCCCGAGGCAGGATTCGAACCTGCGACCGTGGAGGTCGCGCGGTTCCAGACTGAAGCGCCTAGAACCGCTCGGCCACACTGGCCGGCGAACCTGATGACACTACAAAATACAGATTTTGCTGTGGCTACCAATACCTTAGTGCTCAAACGACCACCAACGCATGTCAGATACCAAACATAACAGAGACCCTCGACGACTTGTGTCAGTGTAACTATATCCCGACAACGGATTTAAAGAGTGGATATCAACTATAAGTAGCGCCATATGACAGACCAAAGACAACTTTTTCCTTTCCAGGGGAGTCTTTCCCAATATCATCGAATGCCGTTCGGACTCACGAACGTACCCACGACCTTTCAGAGATTAATGGACGGTGTACTTCTGATATTGAAACCAAAACAATGTATGATCTATTTTGATGACATTGTAGTGTTTACAAAAGACTGAGAACAGCACAACTAATGCTAAGCATCGATAAATGTCATTTTGAAACAAAAGAAGTAAATTATCTTAGGAATGTACTTGGGAAGTAACATGTGAGAACCAGTTCACACTTGGTCTAAGCAGTCCAGAATTTTTCGAAATTGAAGACAATTAAACAGATGCAGCGTTTTATCAGTCTCCTTAATTATTATTGTCAGTTCATAAAGGACTTCACTGAAATTGCCACACCTTTAAATCATTTGTTAAAAAAAGGGGAAAAATTTTAATGGCCTACCAAACGCCAGATGGCATTCGATACTTTAAAGCGAGCACTGACGTTGGACCCGGTTTTGATATTCCCAGATTTTGAAAAATATTTTCTTCTGTTCTGTGACGCAAGTAACACAGCCCTTAGGGTTGTCTTAGCACAGAATATAGATCGTAAAGAGCATGCTGTGGCATAGGCATCCTGACAGTTGAACAAAGCAGACCAAGATTATTCCATGACTGAAAAGGAGATGCTATCATTAATCTATAGTATTACACACACTGAAGCGCGAAAGAAATTGGTAATGGCATGCTTATTCAAATAGAGAGATATGTAAACAGGCAGAATATGGCTCTGCGGCGGCAACCCCTATGTAATACAACAAGTGTCTGGCGCAGTTTTCAGATCGGTTACTGCTGTTACAATGGCAGGTTATCAAGCTTTAAGTGAGTTTCAACATGGTGTTGTAGTCGGCGCAAGAGTGATGAGACACAGCGTCTCCGAGGTAGCGACGAAGGGGGGCTTTTCCCGTACAACCATTTTACGAGTGTACCGTGAATATCAGGAATCCGGAAAAACACCAAATCTCCGACATCACTGCGGCCGGAAAAAGATCCTGCAAGAACGGGCAAGAAAAAAAAGAAAATGGTTCAAATGGCTCTGAGCACTATGGGACTTAACTTCTGAGGTCATCAGTCCCCTAGAACTTAGAACTACTTAAACCTAACTAACCTAAGGACATCACACACATCCATTCCCGAGGCAGGATTCGAACCTGCGACCGTAGCGGTCGCACGGCTCCAGACTGTAGTAAGGCGCTGCAGTCATGGAATGTGCGGCTGGTCCTGCCGGAGGTTCGAGTCCTCCCTCGGGCATGAGTGTGTGTGTTTGTCCTTAGGATAATTTAGGTTACGTAGTGTGTAAGCTTAGGGACTGATGACCTTAGCAGTTGAGTCCCATAAGGTTTCACACACATTTGAACATTTTTGAACGGGACCAGTGACGACTGAAGAGAGTCGTTCAACATGACAGATATGCAGCACTCCCGCAAATTGCTGCAGATTTCAGTGCTGGGCCATCAACAAGTGTCACCGTGCGAACCATTCAACGAAACATCATCGATATGGGCTTTCAGAGCCGAGGGCCACTCGTGTACCCTTGATAACTGCACAATATAAAACTTTACGCCTCACCTGGGGCCGTCAACACCGAAATTTGCAAATTTGCCTTAACTTCCTATGAGACCAAACTGCTGAGGTCATCAGTCCCTAGGTTTACACACTATTTAATCTAATTTAAACTAACTTACGCTAAGGACAACACACACACCCGTGCCCGAGGGAGGACTCGAACCTCCGACGGAGGGACCCGCGCGAACCGTGGCAAGGCGCCCTTGATCGCGCGGTTACCCCGCGCGGCATCAGCAACGACATTGGGCTGTTGATGACTGGAAACATGTTGCCTGGTCGGACGAGTCTCGTTTCAAATTGTAGCAAGCGGATGGACGTGTACAGGTATGCGCAGAAGCTCACAAATCTATGAACCTTGCATGTCAGCAGGGGATTGTTCAACGTGATGGAGGCTCTGTAATGGTGTGGGACATTGTCAGTTGGAGTGATAATGGGACCCCTGGTACGTCCAGATACGACGCTGACAGGTGACACGTACATACGCACCCTGTCTGATCACCTGCATCCATTCATCTCCATTGTGCATTCCGACGGACTTGGGCAATTACAGCAGGACATTGCGACAGTCCACACGTCCAGAATTGCAACAGAGTGGCTCCAGGAACACTCTTCTGAGTTTAAACACTTCCGCTGCCCACCAAACTCCTCAGACATGAGCATTGTTGAGCATATCTGGGATGCCTTCCAAAGTGCAGTTCAGAAGAGTTCTCCACCCCCTCTTACTCTTTCGGATTTATGAACAGCCCTGGAGGATTCGTAGTATCAGTTCTCTCCAGCACTACTTCAGACATTAGACGAGTCCATGCCACATCATGTTGTGGCACTTCTGCATGCTTGCGGGGGCCTTACACGATATTATGTAGGTGTACCAGTTTCTTTCGCTCTTCAGTGTATTTCTGCTGTTATTTTTGTAGCCAAAGTTTAAATTAGTGGTTGATCACGCTGCTCTCAGATGGTTCTTAGAATTGAAAGACCCTTGCAGCAGATCAAGAAAATGAACATCCATCTGAGTGAAATTGATTACGAAACAATACCCAAGCCAGGGAAAAGGATGCTAATGCCAACAGTTTGAGTGGGAAAATGGCAGTTCTGGGTAGGAGCATAGATGAATGGCGAAAGGCTCAAGTTGCTAATGCTGACTGTCAACAGTTTAGGTCATAATCTCAGTTTGTGATGTACAATGGCCTGCTGTGCATAACAACAAAGTGCAGATTGCGAGTGGTACTACCTGCAGCTTTCTGGAACGAAGTGTTGGCACAAGCACATGACTATATGTTGTCAAGCCATGATGGGGAAAGAGCAACTGATAGACGAATTGCTAAAAAATTTTGGTGGAGGACTAGGAAACGAGATGTCGAGCAATATGCCAGGCACTGCATACCTTGTGCACAACGAACTGGTCTTAGCTGTGCTCGCGGAAGCTCTCACGAGAGAGGCCAGAGACACACCGACAAGCAACATACCGCCAACGCCCTCTCGACAGCATACATTTAGGATGCCGCTACTGACCGGAGGGTCTCACTAACTCACACTCCAGTTCGGCGTCTGTCAGTTAGTTGCAGAGCGGTCTCAGTCCCCATCGCAGGTTATGACAGCACATAGTGGGACCAGCAGTGACTAAAGCTTGTAACAGCATGATCACCGGTATTGTCTGCAAGACGACTGTTACTGAGGAGCTTGTACCGCAATGCATGGACTCTATTCAAGTTATATGCAACTATCTGTTCATGTAAATAAAGAACTGTGTTAATCCACATGTGCATTTGTCTTGTAGAAAGAATGTGCTGGCCACCCATAACAGCATCTTCTCCCTTTCTTCCTTCGTACAAGGATACTACAGTGACGATGAGGATAATTCAGTGGCGATCGAAGACAATCAACGTGGCCGAAGATTTTGCTCGCTTCTCTTGTCTTTTAGCTTGCAGGTGTGATCGTTATCAGGTTTTTCTAACTGCTAATTTGTTGTTGTGTTCTTGCGTGTATTGCCGCAGAACCAATCAAATTTCTCTTTTCAGAGGCTTTACGTGCTTTTTGCTATTACGTATTCGTGAAAACCATGAATTCCCTGCCCCATCCTCCTCCTGTCCCCGCGCCTTAGTCGCAGACGGCCAATGTGATGGATCTAACACAAGTTTTTCAGTTGCAGAACCAGCAATTTGCTACCCTACTTGTAACTCAGCAAGTCATTACGTGATGACATTCGTTGCAGAAAGGCATGCAGCAGTCTAGTACGATGGCTGCAGGATGGCTATGTTTCTTTTCGCTTTGCTCACAGCACCGCTTACGCTGCCTGCTATGAGAGCTGCGTAGCGTAACATTCAGACAATACGAAGTTTCATACCCTCTACGAATCTAAAAAATCCATATTAGTTATTGTCCGATTTTGTTCAAATGTCGTACACAGCCTTTTGTTATTAATGGAATGATGCTGTCAGAATTTCAGATTTTATTTATTATAGTTTTGGAGATAAAGAGAATTACCTAAAACTCCTAAAACCTACGCTCGGTTTTTAAAACCAAGTTAGGAACAATTACAGATTGACTTTCATTATCATTTGAAGCCATTCCAAAGTTATCAATGCATAAAAATCAATTAATTAGAATTATCTTTTTAAAACTTTAGTCACTGTGCATTACGTCATACAAAAATCGGTCAAAATTATTATTTGATTATATTTTGCCGTGTGACTGCGTGAGAAAGATGGAGAGAGTGTATGTTGGACATATGTTAAAATTTAATATTTCATTTTACGTAAAACCTTTACAAATGAATTGTGGGAAACTTATGTTGATTAGGTGACGTATGTCGGTGTGTGCTTGCTTTTGTGTAAAAGTAGCCAGAATGGAAATTAGAGGAGGAATAAATTTATTTATCAATTTGAAGAATATTTCGCACTTCGTTTATTTTGATTAAACAAAATACAAGTATTTGAAGTTTTGCTGACATTAATTATTATCAAATTAGTGATTGGATAAGGCAAGATTTGCCGCTAGAATGATCTGGAAAGAAAGTTCTGATTGATCGTTTAGATCAACAGCCAATCATAATTAAGCTCTTCCCGCACGAAAGAGGAGTGGGCATGTAGGAGAGTACCTCGATACAGTCGCTTGCTAGCCGGTCTACGGATAACACGATGACAGATAGCTCCTTAAAAATACTTTGTAAGATGAGGAAATAGTGAGCTAATTTCGGTTCGAACATATCGTGACTGAAGCGGCTGGAGCTACGAACATTTTAATAGACGTAGTAACCATTCCGCGTGGCGTGTTTCGTCCTCTGTAGGGAATATTTTGGCGAGCACCTCTTACGAAGAAGACCAGTGAAACGACCGAATGTTTAACTCGCGAATAGTTGTGAGTCTGTGACTGGTAGAACGTGAAAATTAGTCGGGTCTGGCTGGTTTTCGAGTGAATATTTGTTGTACAGATAGTGAACTTTCAATGATAACGTTTTACCATATTAAATACGGACTTGATAGCCATTTCATGTGTTTCAGTATGAATAAAAAGCACAGTTAATCTAATTTAAACGCTTTTCTCTAAGTAGACTGAATATCCCGAACGCCCGATTTTTTAATCATGAACTTTCAGGAACTGACTTTCAACTAGAGTTACGCGGCCTCTTTGTGGTACGTATTAGGTGGTGGTTTCATCAACGCTGCTTTACACTGCCTAGCACGTATCTGCTACCACAGAATGAAGGGACATCGGCAAGAATCCTATCGCGGTAGATGGACTGAACGATAGCGGTAACAAAAACGCAGACGATCGCAGTTGGTGCATTTAGCGTCCGGGATACGTGAAGTTCAAGTGAGTGCGAACTTCAAAAGCAGCAGTGTGGCTAACCCGACTAATGAAAGACCCACAAGTGCATAAATAAACTTTGATAGAAAGACAGAGGAAACATGTGACCAAGGGAAAGATGATTCGGAAAGGACAGCGATAGCGAGGTGGAAGGTTCAGCGGCTAGAACAATCGGTGGAGAAGGCGGCTGACGACATCGGCAACAGCTGAATATCGCGCGACAACGAGCAACAGCAGCCGGGAGTCTGAAGCAGCTGGCAGCAGTGGACGGAGTGTGGACTCAGAAACTACACCTGCGAGGGCAGAGCTTGGCGAACGGACCCGCTGTAACATCTCGCCGTGCGCACGACGATGGAGAAAAGCTAAGTTGTATTCTACTTCGTTTGGTGTGTGTGTGTGTGTGTGCATGTGTGTGTGTGTGTGTGTGTGTGTGTGTGTGTGTGTGTGGAAAGAAACTTGTGAATATGGCGGAAAATAATAAAAAAAAATGGTTCAAATGGCTCTGAGCACTATGGGACTCAACTGCTGAGGTCATTAGTCCCCTAGAACTTAGAACTAGTTAAACCTAACTAACCTAAGGACATCACACACATCCATGCCCGAGGCAGGATTCGAACCTGCGACCGTAGCGGTCACGCGGTTCCAGACTGCAGCGCCAGAACCGCGCGGCCACTTCGGCCGGCGGAAAATAATAACCCAGCTATAGTAGACGAGAATGTATGGGTAGATTTGGAGAAAGTAATACAAGCAGATGATGCAGTGGCTGGTGAATTTAGTTTTAATGCATCACAAGCAAATGATAGTGGCTTGCCAGATTCAATGCATGCTAATTATGGGACAGACAAGGAACAGAATACAGTGGAAACCGATGGCAAGTTTACTCTGTTTCGTGTTCAAAGGTTAAAAAGGGAATCGAAGGTTGAAAACTCCACAGCTATTCCTATTTGGGAGGAAGAAAGTCAAGCAGGATCTGAGGTTCATGTTAAGTTTGCACATGTTACTGTTACAAAGATAAAGCAAGGACCATTCTCAATTGCTTGTGAGCAGAAAGATAGTGTTTCAGAAATGTTAGGAAATATTTTAAAGCATATGGGGGATATGACTTCAAAATGAACGGATTGGGTTCCGAAGTTAATCAAGGGTTTACTAACATTTTAGTAGAAATGGAATCCAGAATGGAAAACAATATTTCTAAATTAAGAGATTCATGGAAAAACGATATGATTTTATTTAGTGACAGTGTAAAAAGTGAAATTAGTAAAGTAAAACAAGAATGTAATAATTCTGTTGTAACAGTAAAAAATGAATTGACATCTCACATTAAGCAAGTCGCTGATGATAGCAAACAGTTAAGGGAACAAGTAAATGCAAAGTTAAATGAAATGCAGGGACAAGTAAATAATGTAGAAAAATAATGTGAGGATAGTCACACAATAATGGGAAATCAAATCAAGGAAGGGGAGGAGATGTGTGTGAGAAATTTGGTGTACAAGTGGCTGATAAATTTACTAACCTAGAAACTAACATAACTCAATCTAGTACAGCTGTAGGTGAACAACTGCGTAACTAGGATGGTAGACTAAAAAGAGTAGAACAAAGTGTTACTAACAGTGGCTATTAATATCTGATGGTGTGGTAGAATCCTCAGAAATTGCGTATGTGACACATCGGTAGTTTTTGCGATTTGATCCAAGTAAAAAAGTACATCCTAAAGAATTCTGGGGTGATTTTGAAGACATTTTGCCCAAATCATGGAATGATAAGAAAAAATAGTCTTCATAGCGTCAAATTTGATGGTTGAAGCTAGAGTGTGGAGAAATTGGGCAGTAAATATATATGACAAGAGAGAGGATTTTAAACAGGCATTTTTGGAGGAATATTGGGGCAAACGAAAGCAGATGGAAGTTTTAAACAAATTCTGGTCGGCCGAAAAATATGATCCGAAGAAAGATACTGTTCAGAGGTTTGTGCAAAAATGGGTCACAACTTTGTCATATTTGAGCTTTTAAGTGGAGACGGAACAGATTATTATGGGGGTAGAGAATAAGTTGCCTTTGTATTGGCGTAATAAAATAATCTCGGCACCTAGGGACGATATTGATACGTTTATTCATTATCTTGAGAGGGTAGGAAATCTTCTAAAGGAGGAGGAAAATGCTAGAAGGGATTATACGCCTCCCGTTAAGCAAAACGAAAACAGATCCGAGGCACATGTAAAAAGAATAAGAGTGCAAAGATCCAGTAATTACAGAGGACGGTACGAGGGCGAGGGGGTCCTGTTGGAAGCAGACATAATGATAGAGACCGAAACGTTGAACATAGACAGCAGCAGTGCGCTGACTGGGCTGAGTGGCGTAGACAGCCAGCTGAAAGAAATTTCCGTGGCAATGGCCGCGTAGGAGAGGGAGAAAATTTTTGGCCGTCTGTAATGGTGTTAGCGTTTGCAAAATGGTTCAAATGGCTCTGAGCACTATGGGACTTAACATCTGTGGTCATCAGTCCCCTAGAACTTAGAACTACTTAAACCTAACTAACCCAAGGACATCACACACATCCATGCCCCAGGCAGGATTCGAACCTGCGACCGTAGCAGTCGCGTGGTTCCGGACTGAGCGCCTAGAACCGCGAGACCACCGCGGCCGTAGCGTTTGCAGGCTGCGGCAGCATAGGCTAAATCCACTAGCAAAACCTTTTGTAACGGAGCCACCAGCTGGACATTTTGGGGTTGGTATAGTAGAAACAAATGTTGCAGAGGAGAGGGACACTGTTAAAATATGTGTTTTTCAGGGAAGGAACATCTGACTGTAAAAGTGACGTTCTGTTCAAACTACCTTGACGATACTGTCGTCTCAGGTCGTACGCCAAGTTGCTTACTCTTTTTCGAGTTTTGTCAGAAGCAGGGCTCAAGTGTCGTCTCGAAAAGAGCGAGGGTTGTTTTTTAAGTAAGGGCCATTCGCGCGTATAGTCCCGTAGTTCGCGCGGACGCCGCAACAAGCCACCGCGCCACTTGCCGGCATCCTTCCCGTTCACACTGATGCAAGTTGCAGCTCTGTAGCTGACGTGTACGCATCGCTGTGCTACTTTACAATGTTTAAGATTACTGAATCGCCCGCCGCGTGTGAGATACGGTCAGTGATTCGTTTTTTGACCGCGAGAAGCCTATCAGCTGCAGAAATTCATCGTCACTTAACAGAAGTTTATGGCTTGAATGCAATGAGTGAAGGTAAAGTGCGTCAATGGGTTAGAGAGTTTAAAAATGGCCGTCAAAACGTCCATGACGAAGAACGCTCAGGCCGGCCCTCTGTGATCACTGATGATGTGGTGGCTGCAGTCGAAACAAAGATTCGTGAGGACAGAAGATTCACAATTTCCACTCTTTCTTTGGAATTTCCACAAGTTTCAAGATCGGTTTTGTACAAAATTGTGTCTGAAACCCTAAACTTTAAGAAATTGTGTTCTCGGTGGGTACCCAGACTCCTCACAGAGGACCACAAAGGGAAGAGATTTGCCACTTCATTGGACTTTTTGATTCGTTACGAGGAAGAAGGGGATGACATGTTGAGTCAAATTGTCACTGGAGATGAAACGTGGGTATCCCATATCACTCCCGAAAGCAAGCGACAATCGATGGAATGGCGACACACAACCTCACCCGCCAAGGTCAAAGCCAAACAGACGCTGTCAAAGCGTAAGATTATGGCAACTGTGTTCTGGGACCGGCGCGGTGTTTTGCTATTGGACTTTATGCCACGAGGAACGGCAATCAACTCAGATGCCTACTGTGCAACTCTACAGAAGCTCTGCAGAACAATTCAAAACGAAAGGCGCGGCATGCTGACAAAAGGAGTTTTGCTCCTGCACGATAACGCTAGGCCTCACACCTCTCAAAAGACTCAGGATCTGATTGATTCTTTTGGCCGGGAAGTTTTGGACCATGCACCATACAGCCCCGACCTTGCTCCTAGCGATTTTCACCTTTTCCGGTACCTGAAACACCATCTTGGCTGGCAGCGCTTCAATGACGACGATGAAGTGAAAGCGGCCGTGAACTCAGGCGGCCGAATTCTTTGAAGAGGAAATCAAAAACTTAGTTGTACGGTATGACAAGCGCTTAAATAAACAAGGCAACTATGTAGAAAAATAGGTAAAAGTGTGTAGAATCAGAAAATAAAAGTTTTTTTACAAAAGTATTTATATCTTTTTCTAAAAATAAAAACGGCCCTTACTTAAACAACAACCCTCGTATAACTTTCTTCAAACTGAACTACAGTGCTTAGGTCATGTGATAAACAGTCAGGGTGTGCATCCCCTCCAATCTCATTTATTTGCAATCCGTGACCTGCCTGTTCCTCGCAATTTGTCTGAACTGCAGTCAGTACTAGGCAAGATGACATACTACATTCTTTTCATACCGAATGCCGCACAGATCGCGGCTCGATTGCATCGGTTGCGTCGCGAAAGTGTACCTTTTGTGGGGACTAAAGACTGTCAAGATCCTCAAAAATGCTTTGTGCTTTGCTTAGTGACAGATGTTTAGTGCATTTTGACCCTGCCAAGCCAGTATCTTTGCATGTCGCTTCTTCCTACAGAATCGGCGCTGTGCTTTCGCACAGAATTGGTGCACAAGACAGACTCATTGCTTTTGCCTCAAAGTTGTTAACTCAAACTTAGTGCAATTATTCTCAAATAGAAAAGGAGGCTCTCACTATTGCGTAAGGTGTGACCAAATTCCACCACTATTTGTATGGTCGCAAGTTCTTTTTAGTGACAGATCACAAGACTTTGGAGTCCTCGTTTCATCCATAAAAGCCGGTTCCTACACGGACTGCTCAAAAATTGCAACGATGGGCTTTTTGCTTTCACAGTATCAGTATGAAATTGTGTACACACCTATGGCAAAGTATGGCAATGCAGACAGCCTATCTCGCCTTTCGATTGGCCCACACTCTGATTTCGATGCATCTGACGCATTTTGTTGCCAAATCGATGCGCAGGATCTGAATTGCTGGAATCTTTTACCTTGCACTACAGAAAAATTTGCACAGTCCATGGAAGCAGACTCAGATCTCAAGATTTTGTTTCATTACATTCGCACATCTTGGCCTCGTTCATTGAACAGTATCCAGAACTCAGTTGTGTGTCGATATTTGGCATGTCGGCATAACCTTTCAGTTCAACACGGAGTGACTTCAAAATGACGTGGGACGATCTTGTGTGTTTATTCCCGAAGTGTTGCAAAAGGATGTGTTGCGATTGCTCCAGTAAGGACATTGTGGAACTGTTCGTACTAAACAGCCAGCGTGACGGCACTGTACGTGGCAGGGCATGGACATCCACTCTGAACGGATGACATCACACTGTCGCATATGCGCGGAAAACCAATCCTTTCCTCCACAGACATTCGCAGCTTGACCTAAGACTCAGTCGCCATGGCAATGAGTGCACACAGACTTTGCAGGACCATTTTGGAGCATTCATTGGCTCATAGTGGTAGACTCTTTTAGCAAGTTCCCATTTGCAGTACCTATGGCTTCTTCCACATCACGTAGCACCATTCACATGTTTTCCTGAAGTACTTGACCACAGTTTGCTTCACTTGATTTTGAACAGTTTTGTGAATGAAGTGGCATTCGTCTTCTAACAAGTGCTATGTTTCATCTGCAGTCCAATGGAGAAGCAGAACGCTTCATATGCACTTTTAAACAACTGATGGCCAAGCTTTGCACCTCCCACATATGGGAACGGGCACTGCAACGCTTTCTTGCCTCCTGTCGCTTCCACCCTCTAGACGGCCCACCACCAGCGGAATTTTCTGCATGACCTCCGCAACCAGATGCTGCTAGACTTGCCACATCCACCGCAGCATCTGGCGCCACCAATGGTCCGTAAGTATCGCTTTACACTGTGCAATTTCGTTCTTTTCAGGGTTTATGTCAACCGTGGGCGCTGGGAAAGAGGAACGCACAGGCTCTTTTGTTTACTTGATTGTAGGTCCTGATAGTTTGCAGTGGAAAAATGGAAATGAGCGTTTGGCGTCATTGGCCAGGAGGTCCCTTGTGGGGCAGGTCCGGCCACCTTGCTGCAGGTCTTACCACATTCGATGCCACATTGGGCGACCTGTGCACCAGATGGGGATGAAATAATGATGAAGACAACACAACACCCAGTCTCTGAGCGGAGAAGATCCATGACCCAGCCAGGAACCGAACCCAGGCCTCTAGGACGACAATATGTCACACTGACCACTCAGCTATCGGGGTGGACGATAGTTTTCAGTGCCGCCACCAGAAACAAATTCGTGCAAGTCATTTTCTCCATGATTCTGATGCTTTTCTTCCTCAAGATTCATGGCCTCACAGGACCACCCAGCCTTAACAGCTGCCCACTGGTGCCACCAGGCCACTCCAGGAGGAGCGGATATACCATGCGCCCTCGCCCCACCATCCTCGCTCGCTGACCCGATGGACCTGGACTCACCATCGCCATCACCATCGCCGTCACCGTCATCGCCCCAGGACACACTCGCAGGCTTGGACGTGTGCCCTGGCACCAGTTGGCGAAGATCAATAATAGACACTGGATCAAGTACGCCCATCTCGAGAGAGGCCAGAGATACACCGACAAGCAACATGCCACCAACACCCTCTCGACAGCTTGTATTTAGGCCGCCGCCCCTGACTGAAGGGCCTCAGTAACTCACAGTCCAGTTTGGCGTCTACTAGTTAGTTGCAGAGTGGGCTCAGTTCATATCGCAGGTTATGACAGTACATAGAGAGACCAGCAGCAACTAAAGTTTGTAATAGCAAGGTTACCGATATTGCCTGCAAGACAACTGTTACTGATGAGCTTGCACCACAGTGCATGAACTCTATTCAACTTAAGTAGCTGCTATCTGTTCATGCAAATAAAGATCTGTGTTAATCCACAAGTGCATTTGTATTGTAGAAAGAGGAGACTGTCGACCATAACAACATCTTCTCCCATGCTTCCCTAGTACAAGGATACTACAGTGGCGATGAGGATACTTCATTAGTCACTGATCGATTCTGTTAAAACATCACTGAAAGCATCTAAGCCATTTGAAATGTTTGGGATGGACAGTTTGGGCCCATTTAATAAAATACCAGCAGGAAATAAATACATATTGTCTATAATTGACCATTTCTCGCATTGTATAATAATGGTTGCAATTCGTGACCAAAACGCAAGTATAGCTGCTCAAGCATTAATAAATAACTAGTTTCCCGCATTAGTCTTTCCGGATATGTTAATTACAGACCTGGGTACAAATTTCATGACAAGTGTTATGAAGCAATTCTGTCGATTGTTCCGAATTCACAAGCTGCAAACAAGCCCCTTCCACCCTCAAGCTAATGGGAGAACAGAGACAGCTCATCACATGATTTCGGAGTTGTTGAGCTATTACATTATCAGTAACCATGGAAACTGGGATATATATTTAAATTCTGTAACCTCCATATACAATTCTAATGTCCATAGTCCTACCAGTCTTTTACTGTATGAGGTAATATACTGGGGAAAAATGGCTTCACCTTTGAAAGTGATTATGCTGATGTTTGGATCTAATGTTGAATCAGTAAAAACGTTTGCTAAGAAATTATGAGACATTTGGCAACAAGTAAAATGCGCAAATACGAAAGCATTAGAGCGATAAGACTAGGTAGGACATGGTGTAGGTAAGTTACCGCAATACAGGGTTGGCCAATGAGTATTTGTGGAGAATCTATATGCACCAGAAGGCAAAACACAGAAATTTCTGACTCGATAACATGGACCAAACCAAGTAATGCAAATCATGTCACCTGTCCATGTTAAAATACAGATGACAACGAAGACTTCAGTTATTCGTATGGGATGATGTATTAAGCTTTTTAAGGGAGCTGTTGATGCATTGCCACAGATACCAGCAGAATCTGCAGTACAAACCGCGAAGACTCATGTGACAAAGAAGAAACAGACGACTTGTGACCAGAGTGTGTCTAAAATCCTTATGCTCTTATGCCACATTGATAAATCACATTGTAGGTTGACATTGATAAATCACATTGTAGGTTGTTGTTTTACCCTCAGTTTCTTTTTGTGTAGATTATTAGGAACTCATCGAGTTTTATTTTTTCTCTTTATAGTATGTTTTAAGTGGATTTTTTTAAATTTTTCATATATAGGGACTGATTCAGTGATGTTTTTGTATATGGGGGACTAGTTCTGTCCGGGTATCGCCGCCCTCTGAAGGAAGGTGGAAATGGGTACAGGTATGGACCTAAGACGTATTAATCACTTCAGAGCAAAGAGATGTCTATGCTCTAATGTCGTTGGAAGACCTACAGAGATACCAGAGGGAAAGTGTTACGATCTACCCAAGTAGGACGATACAGATTGGAGTACAGGCATGTGGGGTCCAGTTATTCCTGGGAAAAGCCGAAGCAAGTGACTAGGCACCCACTGGGTCTACTCAGGTTTCTTACCAGAAGTAATCACAGTAATTTATTATAAACACACATAACCAACAGTTATGAATGGAGTGGAACTACAGGATACCAGAACAGTAATAAATCTTACGACTTGTGACAGCAGGCACGACATTTCGCCTACCTGCTACGATCACTGGTACGACCACACATAAGTGGTGCAACGTACGTTGTACTGCCCAAGTTGCCGCTAAAGGTGCTACTTACGCAAAACGTACCCCTCCTAAATAATACCCGGAATCCAGACATTCTACACTTACTATATGAACTATTAGCAACGGGAAAACAGAGAATTACAGCCGAGAAAATGTTCCAGCAAACACAGAAATACTGTGATAGACAACACTATACCGGAGGTTCGAGTCCTCCCTCGGGCATGGGTGTATGTGATGTTCTTAGCATTAGTTAGTTTAAGTAGTGTGTAAGACTAGGGACCGATGACCCCAGCAGTTTGGTCCCTTAGGAATTGACGCACATTTGAACATTTGACAACACTATAGTATCATGACTATAAGCGTGACATCTACCAGCGCTATAGTGATTCTGATTGCGACTTGTGTAATCTAGTTCAGTTTTAAACGAGAATCAGTGCACCAAACACCTGCTGATTGGCTTGTAAATAAAGCCCAGGCACAGAAAGGGAATTACGTCTAAACTAATAGATTAGCCAATAAATATATGAACAATCGTGTTAGTGTATAGGAAATGTTTTTTGCAAAGTCCGCCATTATCTCTCTGAGGTATCAACCGTTTAAAATCTTGTAAATTAACTGTATGGTAATGGAAGAATAACAAAAGTTGTATGATGTGTGACTACTGGTGCAAAATATGTAGGCTGAGGATATTAAAAGTACTCCAAATTGAAAAATTCGAAACGAATTTTCTGAAAGAAGGGGGCTTGGGGTGTTGTGTTCCAAGATAGCATCCCCAACAGACAAAAAATTCGTCGAACTTCTGCCTTGGCAGCTGCCAGAAGCCGAACCACCTGTGTCAGGGACCAATAGGGGGAAATGCTGAGAGCGAGTTGTGGCAAACATGGAAGCTATCACAGTATCGTGGAACGACCGAGCACCCAAGTCTGCAAGCGAAGCATAATGACATCATGAAAGCCGAGAGATACCGTCATACTAGTGACAAAGCAGAGAATCGTATGGAAGGCTAGGTATGATGCAACTATAAGTATTCAGGTGCCGAACCTGCAGAAAAGAGTCTCTGGAAGGTGAAGTCGCGAAAGTTTGAAGTCACTAGAGGACCTGTCGTCTGGGGAAAACCCAAATACGTCATGTCATAGCCATCCCAACTGCCGCAGAATATGCACTGGAAGCGCCCTTCGTAACAAATGGGGGATTGCTGAGTAGGTATTGCCGACTGCCCAGTGCATAGTCTCAGCCTTTGTGTCAGTTGCAGCTATCCAGTCATAGGGAGGGCTACGGAATTCGAGCCTCGACAGAACTACCTGTCGTCGATCGCCTATGGAGCCACGAGTCCGGATGGAAGGACACTGCTGCTGCCAGCTGCACTGCCAACTTCCAAGGCAACACTGATGGGGTGCAGAAGTCGCCATCACCCTGTGTGTCTGCTGGATGTTTGTTTTGTGTGATCTGGATGCTGTCTATTATCTGCCTTCGACAGGTAGGACCACTGCTGCTACTGAAACCGTCCCTGTGGCAGTCACTGACACTGCGTCTCCTAAATGGGGGCTAAGAGCTGACCGCTGCGAGCCAGCAAGGTGGACTTGGGGACGTGACTTTTGAGTGCATATCTTCGATACCAGTGAGAGAACTTTTGACTTTGATACATAGAGCTGCAGGCTGCGGGCGCCCATGGGTCGACGGCCACCCCAGTGATGTAACAGGCACTACCCAACACTTCGCTGCACAGGCGAAACGCCGGCCGCGGTGGCCGAGCGGTTCTAGGCGCTTCAGTCCGGAACCGAGCGACTGCTACGGTCGCAGATTCGAATCCTGCCTCGGGAATGGATGTGTGTGATGTCATTAGGTTAGGTAGGTTTAAGTAGTTCTAAGTTCTAGGGGACTGACGACCTCAGATGTTGAGTCTCATAATGCTCAGAGCCATTTGAATTTGAACAGGCGAAACTCGAGCGCTTGCTGGCCCTCTGCTACCGACGAGGCCCCTGGTCTGCTGGCCCAATTATGGCGTGGCGCAATGGATACAATTCTGTACCACTGCCTAATAAATGGTGTTATCATCACTGATGTTTTCTTGAGACTCTCAAGTGTAGCTTGGTCCTCAGCACTGCGTCCTGCCTGACTCTCGCCTGACGACTGTAGGAGACTGGGACCAGACTCCTATATTACCATATTAACCAAGTATGAGCAGATGTAGATCCTTGGAGGAACATGGAATCGAGGTATCAGGTTTGCTTCAGTATCAACGTGAGGACAAGAACTGTGGGTCACTGACTGATAAGGTTATACACTTTAACACACAGATTAACAGGTTCTCTTTTCAACCAACTTCTGTTCAAAAATCACGTGTGCTGCTGGAGAATGTCATTATCGCAGAAATACAATAGATGTGGCTCCGCAGAACCTAACACAAACGTTTAATGAGCGATGGGTTGATCAATGAGTATCAGTAGTATGACCTTCCCATTCTTCAGATCTCAACTGTTTATAATGCTGGCCAAGGGGACATTTAAATGAAGTGGTGTATTTCACATTCATCGCACAATGAATTGAGAAATAATGCTGAAGGGCGTTTAAGAATGATTGGTAATCACATTGAGTACCTCCTGTAATGTCAATAGAAAGAAGGCTATCATAGAACAGAATGGCTCTTCTCATCAAGTATTTATTTTCAGACAAATCTATAGGTATTTTCTAGTTTCGATTTATACTCCTTACTGCCAGGACACCTTTCTAAGTACCTTAAATATAGAGGCAGCTAAGATAGGCCAATACAAGGAGGTGCGGTTTCTTTGCAACCCGGCGGCCGAACTTCCCCGGATGCGGCCTCCCGGCCATCAGTGTCACACGATCATTTTCTTCTAAAACATCGATAATTTTGGTATTGCACCTAGAAGGGGAATGCGCCCTATACCGATGGAAGTTATTGGCGAGGTTGCTGTTACTGTAACTGACAATGCAGCATGTGTTACGAGTAGTACTAGTGCTCGTGCAATGTCACGGAAATTGACCGTCCGGTGGTCAACAGTACTGAAAGTTTTGCGTTCTGTTTTACACCAGTACCAGTTCAAGATCCAGATGGTGCAGAAACTCTTAGGTTTCTGGCATGGATCGAAGTTGATGACATGTGGCAGCGCAATATTCTATGGAGTAACGAGGCACATTTTACGCTACAGGCTGCACTGAATATACAGATCTGCCAGATTTGGGATGGTGTTAAACCGCGTGTTGTGCGCGAAGATCCGTTGGACTCGCCGTATGTGACAGTGTGGTGCGGATTCTCCGTCCGTTCTTTTTTGAAGAGAATATATCCACAGGGCCTGTCAGTTACATCGTGGCATCTGCGCGTCACCGAGACCTCTTTGTACAGCATTTCATTCCTGCTTTGGACTAGCGCAACTGTGTGGATACTACAGTTTTCATGCAAGATGAGACCGTACCTAATGTCGCACACCCAGTGAAATATCTGCTCAATACGCCCTTCCACGAAAGTGCCATCTCCTGAGGTTTTCTAGATGCATGACCTGCAAGATCATCTGATCAGAATCCATGTGACATTTGTCTCTGGGGATACCTCAAAGTACGCGTTTATCAGAGACACATTCGATCTCTATCTGATCTGAAGACGAGTATACAGCAACACGTTGTTTAAATTGCACCGGAACTGCTACGAGCAACTGCTGATCACATCGTTTAACGGATGCACATTTCCAGTGCTCATATTGATTAAATTGTGTAAGCGGCGGTTAATAATAAAATCAACATTCTGCCTTACTCACTTATTTGACATTTTCCGCCCACGTTCCGTTCCTAATCCATTACGCATGAAAATATTTCTGTATGTCTTTCATTCAATCACAGCGCCAGATTTGCGCCAGGTGATCAAAATTGGAACTAATTTTTTCAGTGTAATTCGGTTCCGCATTAACGCATTAGAATTTCTACCAAGTTTCGCTGCCATACGATAATTACATCCCACATTGGATTTCTGTTACTAGCTTCACTTTAATTATAATCACTTGGTACTATGAGTGTTAGCAGGAAATTGCCAACCGACGCGCCTAAACTCTGTCTTGGAGGCTAATTGGCTGAAAGGTTTACGTGTTAAAATAATTTTGTGGACTAGTTTTGGTAACTTGCCAAATCGGGAGTCTGACGACAGCTCTTTCGACTGCAGAACGGGAGTCATGCGCCGGTATTTAATAGTCTGCGTGTAACAAGTTGGGAATGAATGATCGTATGTGATCACTATAGTTGTTTCCTGATTTTGAGAGAAAGCGAGCGACTAAATGACTGAGAATTTGGTAGGTGGACAGAGGTCTCATCTTAGAATATGGAAACTTCAGCTAGCTGGAGGTAGTGTTGAGCAACAACAAGGCAGACTTGGAAAGGTCTGCATCTTCGTATACATCTACAAACATACTTGGCAAACCACCATACTGTGCATGGCCGTAATTATAGAAGAAAATAAATTCGATTTGTTACGGTGCGCACTATTATTTTTGTGTATGTCTTCTCTCTTTTAACTTTAGGCTGTGTAAAGTCTCAGGGGTCTGCACCACATTAAATACTGTAAATGCACAACAGCGGCCTGCAGACGTGCACGATTAGCGGTAACGGCCGAGAGCAATAAGGGAAAATATAGCTTCGATGTTGATTTTTGCGCTTTTGAAGTTGTGAACTTCTTAAGAGAAAATTTGACGAGAGATAGCTTACAAGACAATGTGTGGTGAGCCTATGTTCGGGTTGCATATAATGAAATAATGTGATGTATGACTGTATTGGCCGACTTGAGAGCAATTATTGCGTCGATTTATTGCCATTAAAAGACAACGCTCTCAAAGGGTAAGATTTAATAACTGTGTGTTGTGCAGCAGATTTACAATGTACATCGCAACGACAGAATGATACTGAAACCGCAACTTCTCTACGTATGGACTGGCAAATATTCTTTTCGGTTATAATTAAGTCGAGTGGAGGTCGTGAAGATTTGTTAAACGATAAATCAAGACAATAGCCACACAAATACTGACATACACTTTTGATATGTAGCCTTCCCGCCGTAAGTGCGCCATTCTTTAATTATATTACGGTTGGACTTTCTCAAAGGTTATTAAGAAAAAAAATGGCTCTGAGCACTATGGGACTCAACTTCTGGGTCATCAGTCCCCTAGAACTTAGAACTACTTAAACCTAACTAACCTAAGGACATCACACACATCCATGCCCGAGGCAGGATTCGAACCTGCGACCGTAGCGGTCGCGCAGTTGTAGACTGTAGCGCCTAGAACCGCTCGGCCACTCAGGTTATTAAGACTTACAGAATAATAAATACAATTAACTCTTCTCTCTCGTGGGAAAAAAATATTCAAATGTGTGTGAAATCTTATGGGACTTAACTGCTAAGGTCATCAGTCCCTAAGCTTACACACTACTTAACCTAAATTATCCTAAGGACAAACACACACCCATGCCCGAGGGTAGACTCTAATCTCCGCCTGACCAGCCGATCAGTCCAGGACTGCAGCGCCTCAGACCGCTCGGCTAATCCCGCGCGGTCTCTCGTCGACCAAATTAAAAACGGAGTAATATTTGTTATGAAAAGTAAATGTTAACTATCGTAATATCCATTAAGTAATGAAGACTTATTTCAGATTTCGCTGAGCTTTTAAAAGAACTATTTTCATTATATGTATATTACAAAGTGTTGCTGCAGGAAGCTCAAATAGTGCATTACCCGCGTTACCATTAGACGACCAGGCCTGCCATTACAAAGGTCAGTCTGCTGTTGTGGTGACGCATGACGCATGGAAACTGTTTCTACACAACGTGCTTGGTTCTTGCCCTATGCGTAATGTTCTAACGTCTTTCCAGTAAAAAGGTTTCGTATATTCGATGAATTGTCATTCTTGTTGGACACCGTCTATCGGTATACCTTTGTGCGTACAACTCGACTGTTATTTCGCTTTCTTTCTGCATTATTCATAAAGAAGTAGCATATCTAGTTTCTCTTCGCTTGTAAAAGACATTTATGTTTCCAGACTAACCAGCACTGAATGACACAGACAGAATGAAAGCTACATTTCCTCAGCGCCCCTATTGTACCGGTATCGTGATGTTGCAACACACTGCTCCATCGCAACGAGATGCAACGTATTTCCTTATTTGAGTATGAAATCACAGACTTCCGCTTAAGACAGCAATGGGTTTCATGTTCATATCAGAAATATCCTAAGTTCCAAATATTGTAATAGCTCTAAAACTAGTAATTAGATTTTGAAAAGTGAAAATCCGTTGAATTCGTCTCGTTTAGAACTCCCATACTAGCGACAGAAACTTCCATACTCCCAATTGAAAAAGCGAAGTTGATACCGATATCTCCGTAATTTATATAGCCATGAAAAGAGATTCCATACCGTTTGATGAGAACTTTCTCATAATTCATCTGGCTGAAAATAGAACCCGTAAACAGTCCCAGAAATATTAGAAGAGAACAGCTTAGCTGCCGGCCAGAGTGGCCGAGCGGTTCTAGGCGCTACAGTCTGGGACCGCGCGACCGCTACGGTCGCAGGTTCGAATCCTGTCTCGGGCATGGATGTGTGTGATATCCTTAGGTTAGGTAGGTTTAAGTAGTTCTAAGTTCTAGGGGACTGATGACCTCAGCAGTTAAGTCCCATAGTGCTCAGAGTCATTTGAACCATTTGAACAGCTTAGCTGAATCACGCTATACACTCTGCGAATCTCCGTGAATTGCATACAGAGTGTAATTTTTATTTTACAGTATATTAATGTTTCTTCACGATGCATTCACGGATGAAGGGTGGGAAGAATGCCAGATTGTACGACTCTGTGACAACTGTTATTTACCTACGTTTGTTTTCATACCCTTCGTGACAGATAAGAAGGGAGCAGAAGAAGTTTTAGCCGTAAAGTAGTTTACTAAGCAGATTCTCGCGATATATGCGGCATCTTTCTTCGAGTGTCTGCTAGTTAACAGTTTTCAACATTTGTGTTGAACTCTCTCGCTAGTCAAATACGCCTGAGACCATTCGCATCGCCCCTCTTTCTATACGCTTCTTAATCTGATTTCATATTGGTCCCAAACACGTGAGCAGTATTCAGCTATCAGCGGTGCAAGAGCTTTGTATGCAGTCTCTTTTGTGGACCAGCTGCCGTTCCCTAGTATCCTAGCAATGAATCGTAGATAGTCATCGGCGTCACTTAGTACTGAGCTTCAAATGGAAGGACACGCTACTTCTTTGAAAGGCAATAGCGTGTGTTATAGTTGACATTACTTGTGGTACTTAGCTATCTAAATACGTATTGCGGGATAATTCGCCAAAGCCATCCGTTCGCAGCAGCTCCCCAACGTACATCCACAGCTGTATTACACAAAGAGACTCATGTTGGGACAGTAGCAAATTAAATCGAAAGTCTAGAACTGTTATATCCTATAGCAAATACACTCCTGGAAATGGAAAAAAGAACACATTGACACCGGTGTGTCACACCCACCATACTTGCTCCGGACACTGCGAGAGGGCTGTACAAGCAATGATCACACGCACGGCACAGCGGACACAGCAGGAACCGCGGTGTTGGCCGTCGAATGGCGCTAGCTGCGCAGCATTTGTGCACAGCCGCCGTCGGTGTCAGCCAGTTTGCCGTGGCATATGGAGCTCCATCGCAGTCTTTAATACTGGTAGCATGCCGCGACAGCGTGGACGTGAACCGTATGTGCAGTAGACGGACTTTGAGCGAGGGCGTATAGTGGGCATGCGGGAGGCCGGGTGGACGTACCGCCGAATTGCTCAACACGTGGGGCGTGAGGTCTCCACAGTACATCGATGTTGTCGGCAGTGGTCGGCGGAAGGTGCACGTGCCCGTCCACCTGGGACCGGATCGCAGCGACGCACGATGCACGCCAAGACCGTAGGATCCTACGCAGTGCCGTAGGGGACCGCACCGCCACTTCCCAGCAAATTAGGGACACTGTTGCTCCTGGGGTATCGGCGAGGACCATTCGCAACCGTCTCCATGAAGCTGGGCTACGGTCCCGCACACCGTTAGGCCGTCTTCCGCTCACGCCCCAACATCGTGCAGCCCGCTTCCAGTGGTGTCACGACAGGCGTGAATGGAGGGACGAATGGAGAAGTGTCGTCTTCAGCGATGAGAGTCGCTTCTGCCTTGGTGCCAATGATGGTCGTATGCGTGTTTGGCGCCGTGCAGGTGAGCGCCACAATCAGGACTGCATACGACCGAGGCACACAGGGCCAACACCCGGCATCATGGTGTGGGGAGCGATCTCCTACACTGGCCGTACACCACTGGTGATCGTCGAGGGGGCACTGAATAGTGCACGGTACATCCAAACCGTCATCGAACCCATCGTTCTACCATTCCTAGACCGGCAAGGGAACTTGCTGTTCCAACAGGACAATGCACGTCCGCATGTATCCCGTGCCACCCAACGTGCTCTAGAAGGTGTAAGTCAACTACCCTGGCCAGCAAGATCTCCGGATCTGTCCCCCATTGAGCATGTTTGGGACTGGATGAAGCGTCGTCTCACGCGGTCTGCACGTCCAGCACGAACGCTGGTCCAACTGAGGCGCCAGGTGGAAATGGCATGGCAAGCCGTTCCACAGGACTATATCCAGCATCTCTACGATCGTCTCCATGGGAGAATAGCAGCCTGCATTGCTGCGAAAGGTGGATATACACTGTACTAGTGCCGACATTGTGCATGCTCTGTTGCCTGTGTCTATGTGCCTGTGGTTCTGTCAGTGTGATCATGTGATGTATCTGACCCCAGGAATGTGTCAATAAAGTTTCCCCTTCCTGGGACAATGAATTCACGGTGTTCTTATTTCAATTTCCAGGAGTGTATATAATCACTTCTAGGACTGCAGAATTTCCTCGCCATCAACCATTAACACAACCAAAATCGAAGGATCTTTGAATCCAAAGAAAATTAAAGTCAGCGAGAAAATAAGCAAAGTAGGAGGAACTGACACTTGATCCTCTCGAAGTTCAGCCTCTGTTAGAGCATACAATCAGCGATGCTTAACGAGAACGTGAGCAACGTCAGACGTTTGTCCACGACCTATGTCGCGGTAGCACAGATATCCGGGGGAAATGTTTCCGAGACTATCGCCTGTAGTCGTGCACTGCTGACAGAGGCAAAGTCCCGTAGCAGCGAACTCGGCAGAGTCCACCAGAACAGAGCGAAGGTACGCCAAGTCCAGCGGTAGGGACGGTGAGAAGATGATGCATAGCGTAGCTGGTGATGATTTGCCTGAAGAGAAACTGACTTCCACCTGCATTGCGGCCAGTTGTCTTGCCATCTTCGTAGTGAGACCATCGGCCAAATGACGTAGTGACAGCCGCTTGCACGGACCCCTAAAACAATTGGACTCTGTCATCGAGCTGTATTCGCATACCGACGGGAGATGGGTGAGAAATAATAACGATAACAGCACGTAACAGGAAGAAACTTACAACTGTACACTTACTTTCGTAGTGAATGCGTCTAGCGGTTGATCCGCCGAGGAACAGTTCACAAACTAAAGGGAAATTGGTATGACGTAGTTGCTTTGGGTATTGAAATAATTTAACAGATGCACTAGAAAATTTGTGACTGGCCAAGGACTCGAACCTGGGTTCTCTCCTTCTCTATAACGTTTGCCCTATCCGCCTCGGCCACCTGGACATCTGCAAAGGAGACCGCTTATAAAACACTAATACTACCTATTCTTGAGTACTGCTCGAGTGTTTGGGATCCCTATCAGGTCTGATTGAGGGAGAACGTAGAAGCAATTCCGAGGGGGGCTGCTAGATTTGTTACTGGTAGGTTTGATCATCACGCGAGTTGAAACGTCCCCTTAGAACAATTATACAAGACTGTGCTTAACCTGACACAATGTTTTTAGCGCAACGCAATCTGACTTTCAAAAATCCCTACAAAAGAATGGCCCTGACTAACATTAACCTATACCTTTCACAAATCACTTACCTCACAAAAATTTTCGCTACTCGAACTACTGCAAAACAGCGAGCGCCACTACTGCCAGCTAAATAAAAGATTCAAACTACGGAAGGCACTAACTACTGATAGGGATAGTTAGCAAATGAAAGATATTAATAGAGGAAAAACAATGTATTTACCTTAATAGTCGTAATATATATAGCAGTTCATGACAAATTTCAAAACTCCGCCATCTCTCTCCCCACATCCACCACTGCTGGCGGCTCACCTCCAACTGCGCAACGCTACGCCCTGTTCACATTCAGCTGCCGCTGCCCAACACTACAATGGCAGACAACAATGCAAACTAGACACAGACTGCACACAGCACAGCCAGTGATTTTTATACAGAGGTGGCGTTACCAATAAAAAACCTAAACAGCCTATTTACATAGCCCCCATGCTCCCCACAAAAAATTTTACAAATTGTTTTGGGCAGTGGCCAATAATGATTTGATAAAATTTTTGATAATTACAATAACAAAGATATCAAATGCACACACTTATTGATACAATGTTGGTCAAAAGCAAAAATTTTCTCACAGTCTATAAAGACAGTCCTGATTCATCACAGTAAAATTGCAGTGTTTTTCTCAAAGTCTGAGCAGTAAAAGAAAATGCACACGGAAGTAGTGGATTTCCATGCAGTCTTGAAGAAGTAGTGTTGTCCTTCCAACGGAAAGACAGTGCTGACTCTTGACATGCAGACAGATAATGGGCCACAACAGAGCAAACCCACATGAGAGTCAGTCGAAATTTTGAAGAGTATTGATAGGTAGGTCATCACAGAGCAGACCCACTGTAGTCCTGGTAGAGAGTATGGTATTGGTGGGCAACCAGAGGAGCAGACCCACTGCAGTCCTTGTAGAAATAATGGTATTGGTGGGCCATCGAAGGTGCAGACCCACTGTGGTCCATGTAGAGACGGCCAGCAGCCATTTGTTGCGATCTGTTGCGACTGTGCAGGTGCACAATCACCATCGAAGAGTCTTGCGGATAATATAGCAAGTCCATAACCACCACTTGTGCACTCACAAAGTTTTTGGAATTGTCTTTAGAACCAGCAATGCTGTTATCCAGTCCCTTGCTGAATTATTAACATACGTGCAAACACTAACAGTCCCTACTTCTCACATATTGTCCATATACTATGACCAACAAAAACGTGTGCAGTGAAATGGAACTTACAAGTTAATAATATGATGAACTGGTGTCAATTACAATTTTATAACATAAGAATACAATTATCATTAAAGAACATAATAATACAGATAACATATTTTTACGGGCTTTACAAAAGAATCGAAATAACATATACATCAGTGTTACAGGAATTATGACATGAGTACATACATAAAAGATCAGAATAACTTTCGAAACATCAACTTTACACATGAGCATTAAAACAGAACAGAATAAATAATGTCTAAACATCTTTACATAGTAAATAACATATTATAAATGCAAATTATATTTGAGGATAACAGTATTCCTCATCATAGTGAATGTAGCTTAGTACTAGAAAAATTCTACAACATAAGACTTATCAGATAAACACATAAAGACAGGAAGTACACAAATACACAAGGGTACACAAACACATAGCATAATAATACAAAAGGAAAGGACAGGGTTTGTTTTACTGCAGTATTTTGCAAACAAAACTTTCTTTACTTCTTGGAGATCTCCCTTCATTCATCATTATTCCCAAAAAGTCCTATCTATACCTGCTTTCTGTATTCTATTCATATTTCTTTCAAAATAATTATTTCTCAGTGCACAATACTCATTTTTGTCAAATCTGTTTCTTATATCTTCTCAATGCGTTTCTTCCAATTCATCGCAACTCATTCTCTTATATAGTCTACCCCCTCTTAAGCTAACTTAAATCTACTGAGCTCAGATGCTAAACTAAGGGACGAGGCAATACAGCAGCACAAAACAATTAATACAAATAGCAATGAAAAAAATGGAAATTGTCAAAGCAAGCAGCAATATTACAACTAATATAAGGCAATGTGCAGCAAACAACAAAAATAAATCAGTAGTAAACTGGCTTAGAAGAGTAACACAAAGTCAAATTCAGTAACACTATGCCTGGCAAACAGCAGCAGAAAATGAAATACCTAAGCATGACAAAGCTCAAGCAGAAAAAATAGCACACTAAAAATGGCCATGTCTAATACCTATGTCACATCTTAACACTAGAGTGATGCATCACGAGAACTTACACTAGCAGATAAGTTACCAAATCGTAAAGAAATTATTTATGCAAGTCCTGTGAAGGGAAAAGTCTATTTATGTGCCCTCGTTTTCTTTGAAGTAGATCATAAATTTCTTATTGACTGGATCTGTAGGCATAAAATAACTATATTAGTACATATATAAATTTTATTTTAACCAATGCTGCAGTGCAGCTTGAAACTAGATATTAAACGAAATGAGCAAATATATATAGCCTATATAGAGCAATGCGTGAAACGTCATTCACTGGGCAAATGTCGTCTCCAAAGGCAAAAGAATCTCTTAACTAGAAAGACAGTAGTCATAATCAGGTGTATAGACATAAAAATATTTCTCGTCATTTCATTAGGCATTTCAGTAAATCATAAATTAAGAGCTCCACAGTGTAATCATATGTTATCAAGTTCGACCGTGTCGTTTTTCCGATGCTTTCTACAAAGGAACGTCAATAGCGAGGATAATGGCCTCCCTTTTTTTTCCACCTGTGCCTCTGGAGGGCACATGCTAATGGCTTTTTTCAAGGCGACTGTCGCCCAGCTGAGTGCCCACGACGCATTAGGTGCAGGTGGTCACTTAACTTTCTTACCGAAATATTTACGACACCAGTTTGTATTACAGTGACAGCCTCATATAAAAAAATTTCACCGGTCGAGAATTTGCGTTGCAAATGTGTAGAAACAAAATCCTATGAATGTAACAGTGTGCAAAAAGTTTTCGCCTGCATTGTGATACATTCACTCATTTACACACATTTCATAACTCTTAAAGTACGATTCTTGGTTTCCAACAACCTTTTTCACAAACCAGAGTCCCTAACCACTACTCATTATTCCTTACCTTATTCGTCGACACTTCTTCAATATTTCATCATTAGAAATACGTAGCATAATCAAATTCCTCATATAGCATCAGCTTACTGATCCTAAACATACCGCAACAGCATAATACACATAGTCATCGTAATAATAACATCATAACACCTCAGTCAACTCTCAAAATCGTCGTAGCTTCCTCCAATAATTTCAAAACCTAAAAAAATTCTCTGCTCATGTCAAAAGTGTCATCTGCCTCAAACGCACTTCAAAAATCATGATCCCATACCAAATATATCATTCAACGCTTTCATAGTATCACAATGGTTCCGAAAAAATATGAACAGTTCACAAAGTACAGACAAAATACAATTTCGTAAGTGTGAAGTTATACAACGATGTAATTACGTAAATATCTGTCACTGATGTAGAAAAAAAATGTTTGTTTCTCTTCAAATAATCAGATAGCTGTGTAATTCTGTATTAGAAAAATATTGTACCGATGTGTAAAGTTGTATATGCAAATACCATTTTAGCTAGGGCTCCTTGTGCTTGCCACACACATGGTACACAAAATAAGCGTGTACCCCCCTGAGGATTAATGTAATTATACCCTCAGGTGTTACAGATTACACCAATGGAATGAAATGCATCACGGAAAACTTTCTTTGTAATTCAAAAATCTTTAAAAATAAATGATTTAAGTACAAAATTAATCACTCAAATACGTGTCCTGTAGCGCTAAATGTGCGTCTTGCTGTAAGATAATCTCTGTGGAAGTGTCATAGTTATCGTCCTCCGAAAGCTAAGTTCTGCAGAAGCCAATGTACTTACCTCATGATACACCAAATTTCAAGTAAACCAAAATGTTGCATTAAAATCTCATTAGCAGTACTAGTAAATGTTCTAAGTATGTGAGCCTTACAGTCGTTACGTAATCGTGCAACTAACAAGCAAGAATGCACACACACAATAACACTGGGTCGTCTCTTCACAATAACAATGCATTCGTAATTTCTGTTTAAAAATGTTCCCTAGGTTCTTGATTGGATATGTAACTTCAAACATTGTTGCATGGTGACAGATTCTAAGTCTGACAATGCATACTAGAAATGTGAAGTTAAGAGTTTTATGGCAAAGACAAAGTTAAAAAGCAGATTATCTTTCAATAAACGGTTTTACATGTGAAATGTGGTGTAAACCTTTACTCTTCCTAGTACGCAGAGTTTCAACTTCAACGCAATTATCATGTGGTATACGTCGGTTTCTGTAAGGTCCATTGTAAACTAGAAAGAATTTGTGACTCAAGTGTTTCTTCCTATGTGACAATGAATGAGCTTTAATGAGAACTTTCTGACCAATACATAATTTCTTTGCATTTGCTTTACCGTGTAGGTTTCTCCTTTTGTCTGCTACAGATTTTATATTTTTAATAGCCAAATCAATTATGTCTTTGTGTCGAAGTTTACGTGTATTCGTGAAAGGTACAAGCTCTCTGATTCTGTTCGGTGGTTTTTCATTCTTCAGTTCAAGAGTAGGTGGTAAAGCAGTGGAGTCATGAGGCATTTCATTCAGCACGTTTTGAAATAAGTGTAAATATCTGTCCCAGTGCTGATGCTTTCTGTGACAATAATGTCTGCAAAGCTTGTTGATTTCTTTCGTAATCCGTTCAGATGGGTTACAATGTGGTGAGTACAATGAAATAAAAACAGGTTTGATTTTATGATTGCGAAGCATGCGTGACCAAACAGCAGATCTAAATTGCGGTCCGTTATCTGAAATGACTTTAGCAACGTGGCCAACTTGACGTAAGAAATTTTTAACAAAGGCGTTGGATACAGATCGTCCAGTGGCTTTACGTAACGGAGTGAAAGAAACAAATTTTGAATTAAGTTCAACAGCGACTAGAACGTACGAAAATCCATTCGATGTTCTGACAAGGGGTCCCAATAGATCAACTGCAGCAAATTCTTTTAATTTAGAAGGAATGATAGGAAACAACGGAGCACGATGTGAGATAGTAGATGGTTTCGCCTTTTGACAAAGTTTACAAATAGACAGGACTCTTCGAATTCTCTTTTCCATATTGTTAAAATAACAAGTCGTTCGAAGAATATGATAACATTTTCGTGGACCAAAATGTGTGTAGCTGAAATGAATGTACCAAATGCGCTTACTAACAAAATCGTCAGGAATGCAAAGTACCCATAGCTTGTCATCAACAGTGCAGCGTTTGAACAGTATGTTGTTTCTAACCAAATAATAATGCCGAATCTGTGTGTGTGTCTTTTCATGCCATTTGCTTTTGATGTCTTTCCAAATCGGATCTTTATCTTGTTCATGAGCAATGTCCTTTAAAGATGTGGTGATGAAGTTTTCAAAGGCGACTTTCTGAATGTAAAGAATACTGAAATTTTTCTCGAGGTTACCTTCTGTGTTACTTTTCTCAAGCCCAGCTGGTGCGCGTGACAGTGCGTCTGCAACAATGTTCTCCTTGCCGGGAATGTAGACTATTGTGAAGCGGAATTCTTGCAGAAACAATGCCCAAAGTTTTAACCTGTCATGATTTAATTTTGAAGACATAAGAAATTGTAATGCACGATGATCACTGTATACTTTTACGTGCTTACCAGAAAGAAAGAAACGGAATTTGTTAAATGCCCAAACGATAGCTAAAGCTTCTAATTCAGTAACGGAATAATTTTTTTCAGATTTTGTTAGCACTCGGCTAGCAAAAGGAATGGTTTTCTGAACAGTAGTGTCATTTTCTATGGCTTCTTGAAATAAATGGGCACCAAGTCCGACTTTAGAAGAATCCGTGCTAAGGCAGAAATCTTGTGACAGATCTGGATGAGCTAGTATTGGCGCGTTAAGTAGCGATTCTTTCAAAGAACTGAATTCCAACTGTGCTTGTTCGTCCCAGTTCCAAATAGTGTTTTTTCCAGTGAGAGAACAAAGTTTTGATGTAACAAGAATTTGCATATCCAGAAAACGACGGTAAAAATTTACGAGACCCAGAAAACTGCGGACTTGTCTTTTTGTGGATGGAACTGGAATGGCTCTGATTGCTTCTAACTTTTCAGGATCCGGCTGAATGCCTTCAGAAGAAATAATATATCCCAAAAACCTCACCTTTGACCTACCGAATTCAGACTTTTCCAAGTTAACTGTAATTCCAGATTCTGCAAAAATACGTAACAAACTGTTAAGGATGCGATTATGTTGTTCCCATGAAGCTTCTGCTATTAGAATATCGTCCACATATAAGGTGATGTGACGTTTTAAGAACTCAGGTAATATGGAATTTAGCCCGCGAATGAATGCTGCTGAAGAAATGTTCAAACCAAAGGGAAGTTTCCGAAACTGATAACAAACGCCGAAACAAAGGAAAGCTGTGTATTTTCTACATTCTGGATGAAGTTCGATCTGATAAAAGCTGGATCTGAGATCAATGGAAGACAACACTTTTACACCATTAAAATTTTGAAGAAGTTCTTCCAACGTTTGCGGCCTGTCTGTTTCAGGAATAATAATAGTATTGATTTGTCTCGAATCTAAGACAAGTCTGATCGATCCATTTTTCTTCTCAACAACATGTAATGGATTGTTGTATGAGCTTACTCCAGGCTCAATAATGCCCTCGTCAAGCATAGATTGTACTTCTGTTCTAACACGGTCCCTATAATGCGCCGGAATTACGTATGGTCTAACACAAAATTTAGTATGCTCACGAACACGAAATTGGTATTGAAATCCCTTGATCGTTCCTGTTTTGTGAGTAAAAACTGTGGAATGTGCTTGTAAAATCTCAAAAAGGTCTTGCCTATCATTGTCATTACAATTCTCAATTGTTTGAATTTTATGCTGAATTAACTCATTAGTATCAAATGCGCCGTCGATATCACCCCTGTCAGTACTTGCAGAGTGATTGGTAGTGTCAAGTTCCGTCGAAAATTCCGAACTGTTGTCTAACAGGAGGTAAAGCCGATTAATTTCTTCGTCATGGTTTGAGAGCCAATCTTCAAATTTCAAAGCTACTGACTTACCTTCTTTTTCTAAACTTATTTCAGCATCGTGAAAGCTTAAGATTGCTTTGTATTCATTCAAAAAGTCTACTCCCAGTATAATTTCCGTCGACAATAATGGAACAATAAGAAAGTTCATAGAGAAGCTGTGGCTTTGACAAAAGAATTCTAAATTGGTTTGTTGGTGTACATCTACACTTTTTCCAAAGATTGCACCTTGTAATTTAATCTTACGTAACGGAAGTGTGGGGCAATAGTTCGATTTGTTACATTTGCTAAAGGCTGTTTCACTAATTACTGAAATGGGACTGCCAGAGTCAAGTACTGCCGTAAATTTTACGTCATTTACTGTAATGTGAATCACAGGATATGCAATGTTGTTATGTTTTACGTCGTGTTCCTGGAGTAAGATGTCCCTAATGTCTTCCATTTTTACGTAATTACTAGCTACGGCAGCTGTGTCGTCAGTTTCATACGTACGTTTTGTGGCTGCCTGCGGTACGAGTCATTGCCTATTGTCTCTTTGTTGGCGCGCGTCGTTATCGGGATTTGGAGACCTAACGTCTACAAATTCGCCTTGTCGAGAGGGCCCTGCTCTGTTTGAATCCCGCCAGTTCTGATACAATTCAGGTCTGTCGTTACGATCATATCGTGTGTCGTCATGTCGGTAGATTCCATAGTTTCTTTCCTGTCGGTCACGTGGTGGAGAATTTCTCCCTGAATCGTAACTGCGAGCTGGACCGTTGCGTCTAAAGTTATTCTGTCTCCCGTGATAATAATTGTTTTGGTTCCCATATTATCTGTTTCTCTGATTGTCTCTGTGATAGTCATTACCGCGGAGAGGTGATCTTTCCCTGTAATTATTACTACTCTGCCAACGGTTGTCATACGGGTGGTGTCTGTTTTGGTCACGATTTGTGTTGTGAGAATAGCCTTGTCGCGTCCAGTTATTATCGCGGAATTGTGACGGATGTGACCTGTAATTGTTGGGTTCCTGTTTCCGCATTCCGCGATTGTCAGTGTCAATTTCCAATTCTTGTAACAGTCCCTGAAAAGCTTCAATGTCGTCTTTGCAACGTCCTGCCAAAATAATGTGTTGTAAATGTTCAGGTAATTTGATGAGGCAAATGCGGATAAGTTCTGAGGGGCTATATGGGTTTGACAGGTACTGATTCTTGTGCAACATGTCTTCAAAATATTTCATAAGACTGGAAAATTCAGATTGTTCGAAACGTTTCATCATTATGATGCTATGTTTTACTCGGTCTTGTGTGGCTTGAGACCAATATGCTGAGAGGAAGGCATGGTAAAACTCTCCTTCACTGTGGCAATCGTGAATGACCGACCGCATTCTTACAGCTGGTTCATTCTCTAAGTAGCCACACATAAATTCTAATCTGTGCTCTAATGACCAGTTGGGAGGAAAACAATGAGAGAATTGATGGAGCCACGCTTGTGGATGAATGTCGTTGCCAGAATTCTTAAACGTTTTGAATTTACGTGTAGTAATGAACAGCTTATAGTCAAAATCATCGTGTCGGCGAGTCGCATGTCGGTCATTGTTACGTCGTGTCGGCGGTTCAATCTCAAAATTCGGTGCACATTGCCAATTTCTTTCATAATTTCCGAAGTGTCCTGTGTTATTATTTTGTGGTTGTTCCGTATTTCTAAGTCCCTCTTCCCGTATTGGAGCGCGAGTGGCCTCTGAAATACGTAATTCTTGTATTACCTGAGTCAGCTCATCTTGTACTTCCCGGATTTCTCTTTGGTGTTGCGTATTAATTTGATTCTGATTTTGTTTGAATTTCCTAATTTGTTCGCACTCTTCTGTGTCATTAAAGACTACCGGTTTTGTGTCGTTCAGATTATCATCTACCTTCGTAGATAAGTTAGTGAACTGATCCGAAAGTTCGGCTACTTTCTCCGATAGTGAACACATTTCCTCAATGTGTTTTTCTGAACCAAGTTTCAGAGTGTCCATTTGTGTTGAAATAGAATCTACTGTGTCCTTTAAGTTTTCCTGAGTTTTTGCAAGTTGCATAACCGAATCGGTAGATGCAACTGAGTCAATTTTAGCCGACAAGGTCTCATGATTTTCATGAACAATGGTTTGCAGTTCTTTTATGGCTGCTTCGTGATTCTGTAATGCATTTTCATGCCGCGAAAAAATAGGCTGAAAATGCTCACAAATTTGTGTTTTTACGTCATTACAGACTTTTTGACATTTCGATTCAATGTTATGTAACTCGGTAGTTAAATCTTCACGTGTTTTTTCAAGTGTGGTGTCTAACTTTTGAAGCTTTTGCTGTGTTTGTCTCTGATTTTGTTCCATTGTGTCTAACTTTTGAAGATTTTGTCCCATTTGTTTCTGATTTTGTTCAAGTGTTGTGTCTAACTTTTGTAGCTTTTGTCCCATTTGTTGCATTAACTGTAATAACAATGCACTGGTGTCTGAAACATGTTCCTCAGTGCTTTTAGGCAGTGAAGTTGCACCGGCAACATTCACATTTTGACAAGCAGAAAATGTGTCTTGACTCATTTGAGAAAACGGTGAGAACCCAAAACCTGAGTCTACAGTATTTGCAATATTGTGCTCTGTCATTCCCGATTCCTGAGGCGAGCTGTTGCCGACCGATCGATCGATAATGCTTCCCTGTTCACTACCTATTTCACTGTCTACACCATTATTTGACGCCCGCTCCATTTCCCTATGCACAGTTACCAAATTACTACTTTGAATGTCTGTTAATTCATTACACAGCGGTGCTGATAAGCTACGCTCGTCGTCACTATTATTTCTCAGTTTACTTTGGAGCCTAGTATTACGTTTTTCACACGCCATTATTGCCACAATATTTCACACAACAACACAGAAAAACACAGTTTGAAGAGCAAAAATAAGAGAACACATTAACATAGCACTGAAAATAATATCTAGTTAATTGCAAGTGCAGCAGCGAAATACTTGGTGCAAATCTACATGCGTGCCACACCTGTTTTACTGTACAACGATGAAAAACGTCCCATCTACAAAGGAGATTCTCTCCACAATTACGCGCTAGCGATAAACAAAAGTGCTAAGGGTCGACATATGAAACATCCCCTTAGAACAATTATACAAGACTGTGCTTAACCTGACACAATATTTTTAGCGCAACGCAATCTGACTTTCAAAAATCCCTACAAAAGAATGGCCCTGACTAACATTAACCTATACCTTTCACAAATCACTTACCTCACAAAAATCTTTGCTACTCGAACTACTGCAAAACAGCGAGCGCCACTACTGCCAGCTAAATAAAAGATTCAAACTACGGAAGGCACTAACTACTGATAGGGATAGTTAGCAAATGAAAGATATTAATAGAGGAAAAACAATGTATTTGCCTTAATAGTCATAATATATATAGCAGTTCATGACAAATTTCAAAACTCCGCCATCTCTCTCCCCACATCCACCATTGCTGGCGGCTCACCTCCAACTGCGCAACGCTACGCCCTGTTCACATCCAGCTGCCGCTGCCCAACACTACAATGGCAGACAACAATGCAAACTAGACACAGACTGCACACAGCACAGCCAGTGATTTTTATACAGAGGTGGCGTTACCAATAAAAAACCTAAACAGCCTACTTACAGAGTGTTACGGAAGTGCTTCAGGAACTCGGGTGGGAGTGTCTGGAGGAAAGGAGGCGTTCTTTTCATGAATCGCTACTGAGGAAATTTAGAGAACCAGCATTTGAGACTGACTGCAGTACAAGTTTACTGCCGCCAACTTATATTTCGCGGAAAGACCACAAAGATAAGATAAGAGAGATTAGGGCTCGTACAGAGGCATATAGGCAGTCATTTTTCCCCCTTCTGTTTGGGAGTGGAACAGGGAGAGAAGATGCTAGTTGTGGTACGAGGTACCCTCCGCCACGCACCGTATGGTGGATTGTGGAGTATGTATGTAGATGTAGATGTAGCCACACTTCGTTTCCGACTCAAATTCTCAAGTGTTACCCATCGCAGACGGCGTGACCCCGATCATTTTCCTTGTTGCTCGCAGCCTCACTGTATTTCCGCAATGAGAAGAACGATGGTATGCATTCGGACTACGATAGTCGTATGCCCCTCGAGGCGTATTTGTACAAGTCCGAAAGAACAGACAACACACATGTAATTGTATAGATCACGCCTTACTGTATTTTCATTTGTGAAGCTATGTTTCGGTTGCTGCCATCATCATATCTAAAACTTAGAAGTCGTAAAAACAAGTTCATCGTCAGTTGCAATAAATCCTATACCCGACACTGAGTTGGCAACCTGCTTCGGCAAAGATTTTAGTGCAACTTACTTCTAAGATTGGATACGATGACGGTATGAAGAAAAATACATTAAGCTATCTAGACAGCATTCTTCGTATAGTTTCATAATCACAGACTCATTAAAAATTATTGTCTTCATTAATATAAGAATTATTCTCTCAACTGAAGCAAATATGTAGAAAAATCTCTTTTTTGAGGTGGCAACCTTCAAATTTGGTAACTTTTCTAACAGGGAAATTCGAGGAACTACTTGAGCACATGATAACTTGAAGCAGGGTCGTGGCACGAGTAGTCAAGTGTGCCCAGGAAGCAGACAGCAGTGGCATGTGTTGAAAGAGCGGATGTCGGGCCCGCTGTGGCAGATATTCACACTGCGCGGCTCTCAGTTCAATACTCCCGCAGTGGCGAGGTCACTACACGGGGGACATTGTGCTCTCGTCTGACATGATTAGATAATGCAAACGAGGGTTAGGAGCAACTTAAGTACCGGCCAAGAAATCGATACAGTGCACACTGGAAGACCTCTCTCTACATACCCTTCACGCTCTCCCACGTTGTTTCACAATACCACGTACGTAATTGCCTAACGTTGAAAATAGTTCCTCTGTCAAATATTCCTTTTTTGAGATTTCATTTCACTGCGACAAAACGTTATTGGAGAAAGGATGAAGTCTCATAAATGCTTCTCATTACGTCTACATAGGTACTTCGCAAGCCACCATACGCCGCATGGCAGAGGGTATCCCGTACCATTTCCTTTCCTGCTCCACTCTCAAATAGAGCGAGGGAAAAATTACTGTTCGTATGTCTCCGTATGAACCCTAATTTCTCATATCTTATTTTCTTGGTCCTTATGCGCAATATATGTTTGTGGTAGTAGATAGTTCTGCAGCCCGGTTCAAATGCTGGATCTCTAAATTTTCTCAGTAGTGTTCCTCAAAAAGAATGTCGGCTTCCCTCCAAGAATTCCCATTTGAGCTCCCGAAGCATCTCTGTAACAACCGCATGGTGTCAGAACCTACCAGTAACAAATCCAGCAGCCCGCCTCTGAATTGCTTCGATGTCTTCCTTTAACCCGTCGTCGTACAGATACCAAACACTCGAGCAGTACTCAAGAATAGGTTGCACTGGCGTCTCCTTTACAAGTGAACAACACGTTCCTAGAATTCTCCAAATAAACCGATGTAGACCAGTCGCTTCCCTACATACTCGTTCCGTTTCATATCGCTTTGCGACGTTAGGGTTGGTTGGTTGGTTGTTTGGGGAAGGAGACCAGACAGCGTGGTCATCGGTCTCATCGAATTAGGGAAGGATGGGGAAGGAAGTCGGCCGTGCCCTTTCAGAGGAACCATCCCGGCATTTGCCTGGAGTGATTTAGGGAAATCACGGAAGACCTAAATCAGGATGGCCGGACGCGGGATTGAACCGTCGTCCTCCCGAATGCGAGTCCAGTGTCTAACCACTGCGCCACCTCGCTCGGTGTGCGACGTTACGCCCGAATATTTAACCGACATGACTGCTTCAAGCAGGACACTAATAATGCTATATCCGAACGTTACGGGTTGTTCCTTCACCAAAGAAGACGAAGTAAATGTTCCAGAATTACAATCAAGGTCAGATGTCTCCATAAGTAATTTAGAAGTACATATCCTCGGAATAGTGAAGCAACTTATATCACTTAATATAAGCAAATCTTCCGGTCCAGACTGTATACCAATTAGGTTCCTTTCAAAGTTGGCTGATACAATAGCTCCATATTTAATAATCATGTACAACCGCTCGCTAGACGAAGGATCTGTACCCGAAGACTGGAAAGTTGCACAGGTCACACCAATATTCAAGAAAGGTAGTAGGAACTATCAGCTAAGCCACAGGCTCATATAATTAACGTCAATGTGAAGCAGGATTTTGGAACATATATTGTGTTCGAACATTATGAATTACCTAGAAGAGAACGGTCTATTGACACACAGTCAACACGGATTTACAAAACAACGTTCTTGTGGAACCCAACTAGCTCTTTACACACACGTAGTGCTGAGTGCTACTGACAAGGGAGTTGAAATTGATTCCGTATTTCTAGATTTACAGAAGGCTTTTGACACTGTGCCACACAAGCGGCTTGTAGTGAAATCGCGTGCTTATGGAATATCGTCTCAGTTATGTGACTGGATTCGTGATTTCCTGCAGAGAGGCCACAATTCGTAGTAATCGACGGAAAGTCATCGAGTAAAACAGAAGTGATTCCTGGCGTTTTCCAAAATAGTGTTATGGGCCTCTGCTGTTCCTTATCTATAAAAATGGTTTAGGAGACAATTTGGGCAGACGTTTGCAGATCATGCTGTCGTTATCGTCTAGTAAAGTCATCAGAACATCAAAACAAATTGCAAAACGATTTCTGTATGGTGTGAAAATTGGCAGTTGACCATAGATAATGAAAAGTGCGAGGTCATCCACGTGAGTGCTAAAAGGAATCCATTAAACTTCAGTTTCACAATAAATCAGTCAAATGTAAAGGCCGCAAATTCAACTACATACCTAGGAATTACCATTACGAACAACTTAAATTGAAAAGAACACATAAAAAATGTTGTGGGGAAGGAAAACCAGACTGCGTTTTATTGGCAGAACGCTTAGAAAACGTAATAGATCTATTAAGGATACTGCCTACACTATGCTTGTCCGTCCTCTTTTGGAGTACTGCTGCGCGGTCTGGGATCCTTACCAGATAGAATTAACGGTGTACCTACATCGAGCACGTTCAAAAAAGAGCAGCACATATTGATAGTGGAGAGAGCGTTACGGACATGATACAGGATTTGAGGTGGAAATCATTGAAACAAAGGCGTTTTTCGTTGCGGCGGAATCTTCTCGCGAAATTCCAATCACCAACTGTCTCTTCCGAATAACAAAATATTTTGTTGCTGCCGACTTACATAGGGAGAAACAATCATCATAATAAAACAAGGGAAATCAAGCTCGCACGGAAAGGTATCGGTAATCGTTTTTTTCCGAGCACTGTTACAGACTAGAATAAAAGAGAATTATTGTGAAGGTGGTTCAATGAACCCTCTGCGAGGCACTTAACTGTGATTTGGGGAATATCCATGCGGATGTAGATATAGATGTTGATGTTTTTCCTACTCATCCACATTAACTTGCGTTTTTCTACATTTAAAGCTAGCTGTCATTCATCACACCAACTAGAAATTTTGTCGGAGTCATATTATATCCTACAGTCACTCATCTTCGACAACTTACCGTACACCACAGTATCATCAACAAAAAACTGCAGATTGTTGCCAACCCTGTCCTCCAAATTATTGATGGAGAATAACAGCCGACGAATCAAATTATTGATGAATTGAAGACTCTTGACTACATTACTAGCCCCGCGCCGTTGCGAGGAAGCTCCTACACGATGAATCTTTTTTAAAACACAAGCATAGATGTAAGGAAATAAAGGTGCATGCGCCAAAACTGACGGACCGTAAGCAAGGGAAGACTTATACTTCTGTAGCAACTCATTGCCTCATATCTCTTGCAATCCCCGAGGATCCTCTTACCTGCACATCAGTTTCTGCTAGCCGGCCGCTGTGACCGAGCGGTTCTAGGCGCTTCAGTGCGGAACGGCGCTGCTGCTACGGTCGCAGGTTCGAATCCTGCCTGGGGCATGGATGTGTGTGATTTCCTTAGGTTAGTTAGGTGTAAGTAGTTCTAAGTTCTAGGGGACTGATGACCTCAGATGGTAAGTCCCATAGTGCTCAGAGCCATTTGAACCATTTGAATCAGTTTCTGCTACGGTTGTTGTTATGGAAAGAAGATAAAAAAAGAAAACATGCTGGCAAATATGGTAAAACAGTATATAAAATATAGCAGAGGTACGATACACTCAGGAATGCAAAATAATAGGAAACTTATAACTCCAACATCTCAGTTGACCATTGCATTTATACGACTTTCTACTCTAACTGTTATTCCTTCTGGAGAATGAATACCTCTAGGTGATACACAGTTATACATAATCCGGTTTCTGAAGAGATATACTGTAGCTGCAGAATTTGAATCAAGAACAGCTGCTGACACGAGTAACTTAGAAGTAGACACCCTAGGTGTAGCGAAGCGGCTTAAATCACTTAATAAAGGCAAATCATCCGGTTCAGACTGTATACCAATTATATTGTTTCAGAGTATGCTGATATAATACCCCATACTTAGGAATCATGTACAACCGTTAGAAATAGGAGTGGTTCGCTGAATTATAGACCCATATCACTGACGTCTATTTGCAGTAGTATTCTGGAATATTGTGAATGACCTCGAAAAGAAAAAAATGAAACCATCTATTGACAGTCAGCACGGATTCCGAAAATATCGTTCTTGTGAAACATAATTAGCTCTTTATTCATACAAAGTAATGAGTTCTATGAACAGGGAATCCAAATTGAGTTCACATTTCTAGAGCCCTAATAGGTCTTTGAACCCGGTCCGCACAAGTGACTTCTAACCAGATTGCGTGCTGTGGACTATCGTTTAAGACACCCTGTATTGCGGAAACTATCAAATTTTCAAGAACAAGACACATAAACAAGTCGACACATGTGCTCCATTTCTCGACATGGCCCTCGTGGAGCACAAGAAGGTAATTAATTCAATCAGAGAAGTCACCCCAATTAACTTCAGGCTAATGACAATGCGCATTCAGTGCGGAAACAAGAAATGCACCTTGGTCAACGTACGCCCCCCCACGAATGGAGATAACAAAAAAGAATCCAAATCAATGGAGAAATTCTGGGCAACATTAGAAACTATGATGGACAAGTCCCCGAAGACGGCATAAAAATTTCGATAAGCGATTTCAACGCACAAATCAGCAGAGAGGAAACCACGAGAGAACTGTGGGAAAGTTTCTAGCGCACAAATGTACAAACAAAATGATCTGAGACTATGCCAGCAAAATAATCTCAAGATCTCTCAGGAAATCCCTACGAGAACAGAAAACGTGGAAGTCACCTATACAACACATGGAAGAATTCCAGGTAGACCTTGTAACGATTTCCTACCCTGTCCAGGAATAGTTCTATGATATTCAAGTTCATAGAGGTTAGAATGTCGATTCAGACCACTTCCTAACTGGAATTAAAGTCTTTTTTACTCGGGAGAAAATACACACATAGAGAAGTTGAACACGAAAAGATCATAGAATCTAGCATAAAGCAAGAATGGAAAAGACAACAAGCAAACATAGAAATATCACACAGAAAGCAAAAGAACTGACACCACAGGAAAAGAATAGTAAGCACCCATGGTTTGACTCAGAATGTGAAAATGCATTAGAAAGACGAAAACAAGTTTTGCAGAAATATAACAGTAAGAAATCCTCGGAAAGCCTGTATCGTTTTAACGAGTTCTGAAGACAGGCAGTAAAATTCGTTATGCAAACCAAGGGAAATTGCGTGAAGGTACAACTGGATGCCATAGAGTAAAATCTTCCGCAACAAAAACGCGACAGAATTCGAAAGGACCTTCTCAAGGAAGGTCCTCGGGTATACGCCTCATACCTATGCTTCAGAAAAGAAATTGGAAAACTCGCATTAACTAGTCAAGAGAATTGGCAGGAACCAGCCCGCTGCTTTTCTGATCTCCTTCACTACCCTGAACCTGAAACAAGATTCCCAACACAGGACTGCGCATCCACTCACCAAGAATCAGTCCCACCAATATGTGAAGAGATCCGCAAACATATACTTAAATTAAAACAACAAGACGTCCTGTGAAGACGGTATCATTGCAGAACTACTAAAGAACTTCGGAACGAAGTCTTTACAGGAACTTACGTAAATAATCACAACCATATGACAAACAGAAAGCTTGCTGACGACTGGAACTTTGCCCTTATCCATCCGCTGCGCAGTTGATAATCTGAGGAGCCCTCTTAGACTGTTTGCGGATACTGCTGTCCTTTACTGTCTATTAAAATCATCAAAAGGTCAAACTAATTGTAAAATGATGTAGGCAAGATATCTGTATGGTGTTGTAGGGTGGCAGGTAAAACGTTTACGCTTCCTCGGGCATGGCCAAGCGAAGGGAATCGTCGTGATTCTATTTAGAAGGGGTCGCTCCTTTGTTTGTGAGGCGCCACGACCGTATTATACTGGGTCGCGTCTTCAATTGTGTGTTATCCTAGAAGGACCAAGCATCCCCATTTTTCCACATGCCAGGAACTGAAGCTGCTAATGTATGAACTGAACCCCACCAATACTTGGGACCACATGCACGGTGAGCAGCCTGGATGTACGTATGTCACCAGCCATTCAGCGAATCCTCTTGACCATGTCTATGTTTCCTAAGGACACGTAACTACCATGCTTGATGCTGAATTGTGGGCTACACCTGCTCCGACCATATCGTCTACATTTGCACTGTGTCCCTCCAGCGGCAGAAAGTGTGGCGCGGTCGAGTTCCGTGGAAGCTGAATGTCACCCATCTCAAGGATCCGAAATGCAGGCAGGTAATAGACATGACGTGGAACAACTGTGTGAGACGCCTTCAAAAATGGTTCAAATGGCTCTAAGCACTATGGGACTTAACATCTAAAGTCAACAGTCCCCTAGACCTAGAACTACGTAAACCTAACCAAACTAAGGATAACACACACATCTATGCCCGAGGCAGGATTCGAACCTGCGACCGTAGCAGCAACGCGGTTCCGGACTGAAGCGCCTAGAACCGCTCGGCCACAAAAGCCGTCGTGACACATTCCAGCATATCCTTCAACACTATGTTGATGGCTCGACGGCACCAAACATTCTTTACATCACTGGATGATGAATTAGTCACGACAAAACTCTGTGGCAACCACATACTATCGAATATTATATCACAGTTCTCTGTGAACTCTCAGACCATGCCCCCTCTGTTCAACAGGTTGAAATTCAACATATTAAGAAAAAGATAATTTCGATTATGTGTCACCGCCTTGAGGAACAAGAATACGCACAAGATGTCAAGAGGTGGTAGGAGGAGCGCCCTCGTCCATGCAGGTTATCTGAGAGAAGCTTCGGTGTGAGAGAACGCTGCTCAGCGCCCTCGATATGCCAAATGGTCGCCGTTTGACGTCCCAGACTGATATCGCACGGGCGTCTGTGGATCACTACAAACACTTCTATGCAGCAGAGGACCAGAACACCACATTAACGAATGATGTCATCCAATCGTTGACAGGACCCTTGACGGGCATACTGTGGAGATTCTCTCACCGACGATTACGGCGACGGTTTACACTGGAGTTTTACCGCACATTCCATGACATCATGGCTTCAAGCTGGACTGTGATGCAGTTAGTTGGTTACGTGTTCCATTGATCAATCTGACGGTTTTTATTTTGTTTAATCGTATGGCTAGGGCCCCCGTCGAGCAGACCGTTCGCCAGGTGCCGGTCTTTCAATTTGATGCCACTTCGGCGACCTGCAGTTGATGAGGATGATAGGATGATGATGAGGACAGCACAGCACCCAGTCCCTGGGCTGAGAAAATTCCCCGACCCAGCCGGGAATCGAACCCGGGCCCAGAGGACTGACAATCCGTCACGCTGACCATTCAGCTATCGGGGGCGACAATCTGACGGTAACCGTTGTTGTATGAAGAACTGATGAACCCTGACGACGGCCGCTGTGGCCGAGCGGTTCTAGGCGCTTCAGTCCGAAACCGCACTGATGCTACGGTTGTAGGTTCGAACCCTGCCTCGGGCATGGATGTGTGTGACGTCCTTAGGTTAGTCAGGTTTAAGTACTAAGTCTAGGGGACTGATGACCTCAGATGTTAAGTCCCATACTGCTTAGAGCCATTTGAACCTTTTTTTTTTAACCCTGTCGCTCTCCTCTCACCTGAATTCGTAGAAGGACTGCTTATCCCGGTCCCCATCCCGTCTGGTGGTCGAGGAGTTGAATATTATCGGCCGTTGACAATTTTACATTGTGTCTTAAAGATTTTTACTCGGATTTTTGCCGCCCGCCTTCTGTGTGTGCTCGCTCATGTCATCTGCATGGATCAAAGGTGCTTTGGTAACGACAGTAACATTCAGACGACGCTCAGAGATTACCGTGACATCACAGCCCTGACAGCGACCTGTCGCATTCGTGATGCCTTAGCGATGGTGGACTTCGACCACGCCTTTGATAGAGTTTGTCATGACTTTCTAGGTAAAGTGTTGCAACGGATAGCCTCCCCTCACACATTTATACACATCGTCTTGTGACTTCTTCAAGGTGCCACGTCGTCAGTGCTGCAAATGGCCGTGTGGAGGGCCATGTTTCTGTCATGCAGACGGTCCCCCCAATGATGTCGGCTGTTGATGCTCCTTTATGCCATCGCCCTTGATCCACTGTAACACGGTTTGTGGAGCCGACTGACGATCACAATGAAGGGGCATGCTTTCATCAGCCGTGCCTACGCCGATGACCTGATGTTCTTGGTTCTACCAAGAGCTGAAGTGCGGGAGGCGCTGGAATGGATCAAGCAATATGGGACTGCTGCAGGAAGCCGTATGAACCTGAGGAAATCTGGTGCTATGTTCGTTAGTAGAGGTCTTCCAGCTGGGATTATGGCTCCATTTCCATACTGAACAAGCTCAATATTTGGGGACCACCTTCACACGTCATATACAGCGCACAACCTCACTTAACTATAAACGCCTTTTTCAAGTTATGGGCACGAACATTTGTGGCAACCTCCTGAGAGCATCGCACATGATACAACGGGTGGATTTTGTTAGTACTAATCTGGCTTCGCTACTACCCCATTTGGCATAGATTTTACCTATGCCAAAGGCAGTAGCACACAGACTGCAGGCAGCGTTTGGCTACTTTGTAAGTGCGGTTCTTATTATGAATGTCCGTTACGACACGCTAACTCTTCCTCCTCGAGACGGCGGCCTCGATCTTGTCACCGTCCATGCGGAAGCAGCTGCCTTTAAGTAAGTACGATGGTTAAATCGTGGACCCGCCGGATCGGATTAACGGGAAGCCTGACTGATGAACTGGCCCCTCCCTCTCGATTGGCACCCGTTACAGTAGCAAATATTTCTGCCTCACTCCTACATGTTAGGATCTTTTTCATCAAATACAGCTTTGTCCATACCGAGTTGCCCTGTACCAGAACCCTATGGCACGTGATATTTATCGTCTAATGACGAGAAATCAGACTCGGAATGTTGTGGAAAGCCGATATCCTACGATTTAATGGCACGTGGTATGGCTGTCTGTGCACCGTGTCCTCCACGACACGAAAGCTTGAGCGACCTTGTATCTGGTTGTTAATGGGAAATATATGACACAACTTCGTCTCCATGCGATTAACATAACAGATTGGCCGCTTTGCCCCCAGTGTCACTCACACTAACGTGGATGAACTTCGACTGACGTGTGGATCTTCTGCAGAGGTGGGGCAGCTGATGCAGTATTTGCTTGCTTTTCTTTTACGCACGGCTCCCCGTGTCATTGCACCGAAGACAGTTCTGTTCCCAGACGAGATTTATTTCCCACTTACAAAGACCAACGCGGTGAGCTGGATAAAAGGCCTATCGATCTAATATTTGTTCCATGAGGGAGATTAGAATGTTCTTGATTTTTGGACATTCCTTCAAGATCGCTTTATCTTTCTCATACACAATCCGAGGTACCGTCAATACTATGCTAACTTTCCGGGTAGTGCGTTCGTCGATTCCACCAACAGCTGGGGTGTCCCGGGTATGAGAAGGTGATTTCAGTGTGAGTGTATAATACCAGGACTCGGACCAGTGTATCGGCAAAATGGAATATTCTCCGCGAAGGCGTGACCAGAACATGCCTGATTCACTTGGGATTCAGAGTGCATCTACACACAAGTTGGCGGCGCGCAAATAGCTTTTCTTTTTTCTTTTTTTGTTTCGCTAGGAAGGCGTTTTAATTCCATTTACGCTTTTTTGTATTAATGCTAATTGCATGTCATTATTTTCTGCATGGAAGGCGTCCTGTTTGATCTTCATTGTTTGTTAGTTTGATAATTATAACACACGTATGAACCTGTTGTATGCTTTCCCCAAACAATTCTTTTTGTAAAAAGAAATGCGCTTGAACCAGGGAAAAAAGCGGTTAAGACAACCCCTCACCTAAAGCGAGAAATCCGAAAAAAAGAACTGTAAGGCGACTCTTAGCGAAAGCGGGAAATCCGCGTTCGAGTCCCGGTCCGACATGAATTTTCGTTCTCGTCATTCTGTTTTACAGCTGATGGTTGTCCATATTCGCAGCTGCGAATACATTTCACGTATTTCGCAACTGGTTCGATGAACTCTTTGCCAGACAGTTAAATATGAAAATTTTGTGAATCAGTTTTCTTGAAAATAATAGTGGTCATAAAACACTATTAAAATTTTTTAATTGAAAAGAGGCCAAGGTCGGGCAAATTTTATTTTAAAAAATGACCGTTTTCGATTTGCAAGGTCTGACTGTTGGAGACGGTGGCACGGAGCACAAACCGCTATGGAAGGCATGAAGAGAAACTGCTTCAGCAGCCACCGACTCCAACAGACATCATGGAGTAATTGGTCTGTAGATGATCTTATATAGATCAAAACCGGTCACCTTTTAAAATAAGTATAAATTACTTTATGCGTTCAAGATTTTTAATTAAAGTTTTTTTTACTTAAGTGTGAATTATAGAGTAGACGTGTATGTGTAAATAACCTTTCAGTATCTTGCAACCTGAGATCCTATTTCGAAACATATCTTTTCTGTAGATTGTTACTGAAACTACGAAATACTGAATTTTGCCTCATCAATGACACACACAAACACATACATTTTTATCTCCCAATCACAACTCAGTATTTACCAGCAATCAAAATTAAACAGCCAATCATAGCTCGGTATTTTACCAACCATTAAAACGAAACAGCAAGCCAGTATATAGCTGTCTCGTACAAACATATCCAAAAAATCTAAAATTTTTGTGCCATGTTCAGAAGTATCCAAATGAACAAAATTATTTGTCAAAATCTCCAAAGCGTCTGTATTACGAGCTTCGCTCCAAACGAAATGTACATTATTTTTTTAAAATTCATCTTTTATTCTACATGTTTGAAAGTTTTGCAGTGTGCAGATACATCCTTTAGGAACAATATTTTCATTTCTCCACATAATTTCCATCCCTCTCAACTGCCTTATGCCATCTTGGAACCAGCGCCTGTATACCCTCACGGTAAAATTCTGGACCAACCAGTTGGAGGCACTGTTTGGCAGTGTGCACAAGGGAGTCATCCTTGTTCCACGAAGAGAGTCTTTCAGTTTACCAAATGGTTCAAATGGCTCTGAGCACTATGGGACTTAACTTCTGAGGTCATCAGTCCCCTAGAACTTAGAACTACTTAAGCCTAACTAACCTAAGGACATCACACATCCATGCCCCAGGCAGGATTCGAACCTGCGACCATAGCGGTCGCGCAGCTCTAGACTGTATCGCCTAGAACCGCTCGGCCACTCCAGCCGGATCTGTTTCCCAAAGAGATGATAGTAACATGAGCCAGGTCAGGACTGTAAGGCGGGAGTTTCAGTGTTGTCCATCCGAGTTTTGTGATCGCTTCCATGGTTTTTTGACTGACATGTGGCCGTGCATTGTCGTGCAACAGCAAAACATCCTGCTTTTCCCGATGTGGTCGAACACGACTCAGTCGAGCTTGAAGTTTCTTCAGTGTCGTCACATACACATCAGAATTTATAGTGGTTCCACTTGGCATGATGTCCACAAGCAAGAGTCCTTCGGAATCGAAAAACACCGTAGCCATAACTTTTCCAGCAGAGGGTGTGGTTTTGATTTTTTTTTCTTGGGTGAATTTGCATGATGCCACTCCATTGATTGCCTCTTCGTCTCTGGTGAAAAATCATGGAGCCATGTTTCATCACCTGCACAATTCTTCCAAGAAATTCATCTCCACCATTCTCGTACTGTTCCAAAAGTTCGCTGCATACCGTTTTTCTTGTTTCTTTGTGAGCCACTGTCAACATCCTGGGAACCCACATGGCACAAACCTTTTTTAACGCCAACACTTTCAGCATTCTGCAAACACTTCCTTCCCCTATCCCACCGTAGCGTGACAATTCGTTCACTGTGATGCGTCTGTCAGCAGTCACCAATTCGTTAACTCTCTGCACATTGTCTGGAGTGTGTGCAGTACGAGGCCTGCTGCTGCGAGAACAATCCTCAATATTGCCGTGCCCGCTTTCATCACGTAACCTGCTTGCCCACCGACTAACTGTACTGCGATCGACAGCACCGTGTCCATACACCTTTTTCGACATCTTGTGGATGTTTCCCACTGTCTCGTTTTCACACCGCAGGAATTCTATGACAGCACGTTGTTTCTAACGAACGTCAAGTGTAGCAACCATCTTGAAGACATGCTGTGACGGCGCCACTCGCGGGAACAGGTTGAACAAGTGGGTTCAAATGGCTCTGAGCACTATGGAACTTAACTTCGAAGGTCATCAGTTCCCTAGAACTTCGAACTACTTAAACCTAGCTAACCTAAGGACATCACACACATTCATGCCCGATGCAGGATTCGAACCTGTGACCGTAGCGGTCGGGCGATTCCAGACTGAAGCGCCTAGATCCGCTCGGCCACCCCGGCCGGCGAAAACAAGTGGGACAGATGTATCTACACACTGTAAAACTTTCACACATGCAGAATGAAATCTGTATTTTTACAAAAATAGTGTGCATTTCTTTTGGAATGACCCTCGTATTTATCAAAATCCATATGACACTACTGCAGATATAACTTCTAGATTACGCAGCACTTGTGGTTGTACACAGTTCGATCTCTGTTCAGCACTTGGCGTCAAGCACAGCTAAATATTTCTATATCGAAACTATCCGTCAAAATACATAAACTTTGTCAGAAAAAAAAACACACACACACACATACACACACACACACACACACACACACACACACACACACACACACATTCCTGCATAAATGACGAAGTATTATTTATCAAAAGTACGTTAGCTCACACACCCAATGGTTATGTTAAAGTTATTTTCATGTCAACATACATAAAGGGTGTAACTTAATTATATATCACAAAATTAGTTTCATGGCTAAAATAAGTTATGGGTGTAACTTACAATATTTTTACATTTTTGTTGCCCTATAACTTTGAAAGGGATCTGTTTGCTGGATCTAACTATTTGAAGGAAACTGGAAGTCCGTGATATCTTAGATTATGTAATATTTCTTACATACGAGGATCGGTTGAAAAATTTCTAGCCCAAAACAGTTACCATAATGTCTCTCACAAACAACACCACCTACTTTTATGGTGACCCTTTGTGGGTATGCAAGTCAAATTTCGCGGCTCCAGGTTCGTTAGTTTTGCCTCTAGCATGCGTTGTATAACTTAGTGTAAGCAAAATGGCGAATATAGAGAGAATCAGGAACCATGCAATGATTGAATATCTTCATTTGAAGAGAATAACGCCCAAGGAAATTGCGGAGAACATGCGGAATACATTTAAGGATAGTACTCCGTCTTATGCGATTCAAACGTGAAAGAACGAGTGTGGAAGATGTGCCAAGGAACGAGAGGTCTGTCATCGTTGCCAGTAATGAAACAGTGACTGCAGTTCACGATACGATTTTACAGAACTGTCGAACCACTTTGTAGTACATTGAAACCACATTTGGAATCTCCCATGGGTGTGCTTATGGAATTGTTGTGGATAGTTTGGGGGTGCGAGAAGTTTCATTCCCCCCGAAAGACATGAATGCAGGTCAGAGACGGGAGCGTGTGCAGTGTTGTGAAGAAATCGTCTGCCAATTTGAAGCGGTTGAAGACGGCTTTCTTGCAAGGTATGTGACAATGGACAGAATGTGGGTTTACCACTTTGATCCTAAGATAAAACAATAGTCACAACAATGGAAACATCCTTCATCCCCTACCCCAAACAATACCGGATGCAAACATAAGCCGGTAAGGTTATGGCATCGGTCTTCTGGGATGCAGAAAGGGTAATTATGACGGATTGCTTGCAAAAGGGCGCGACTATCACTGTAACATACTATTGCTCCCTCATGCGCCGTTTGAGACAAGAGGTAAACAAAAAAGGCACGGAAAATTGGCGCGCTGTGTTCTTTTGCATCAGAACAACGTACCGGCGCACATGAGAAACTAAATAACTATGATTAATATGATCTGTTTGTTTTTAAATTTTGTATAGCAACTTCTATAATTTAGAAGAACAGTGTGTAAAATTATCTTGCGGATAACTTTAATAGTTTTGGAAATATAAAAAACCTATTTAAAAAGTACCTAACCGACACTTCGTATTTTCAAATGACAAAGAAACTTAAACTTTCATGATTCCTATCTGAACTTACTTTACTAACAGCACTCTCAGTGCGCAGAAGTTATATTTAAAAAAAATTAATCTAAACTTTAATAATTTTTCATTCGCAAGGAAAATAATAGTTTAAAAGTTGATATTTATATTTTTTATATTTTGTGTTAGGGTGGGAGTAGATGAGAGTGAATGTGTGTGTGGGGGGGGGGGGGGGGGGCATATGTCAAATTTCAATTTTATAATGTATTATACCGTCTGTAACCAGGATGTCCTGAAAACGGTGAATCCCCCTACCTGGTGGATGAGGTGTGTCTAGGAGCGGTTGCTTTTGTAATAAGGCAGTCAGAAAGATAGTAAGAGGATACTTAGTTCTAAAGTATATTTCAAGCATAGTTTTCTTCTGATTTTAGTTTCGTTTGGTTTTGTGGAACACTGTGAATTTTTGCAGTATGGAATGACGTAGATGCATCTGCGAATGCTGATTGGAGTAAAGCGGTTTGCGCGCGAAATTGATCATCAAAGGTTAGTCTGATTGGATGATCATTTTGATCAACCAATGAGAGAAAAGTCTTTCCCGCGTAATTGAATGAGTTATATGCCATGTGAGCGACGGCATGCAGTCAGTCGTGGACTCGCTGTCGGACGAGAAGGTCTTGTTAAATGTGTCCGAAAAAATTATCTGTAAGATGAAGAAATGACGGCTAAATAGCGCTCGGTATATATCGCCGTGCTAGCAGATGCAAAAACGGACATTTCGGTTAAGTTTTGAGAGGTTTCGGAATGTTGGTTGCAGAATAAACCGCGTGTGAAGCTATTGGTCTTTGTGAATATTCTATGCGGCGTGTTCAATATGCATGTACAGAACATTTTGGCGAGCATCTTCTTTCGAAGAATCCACTGAAATGGACCGAATATGAACTCGTTTTGTAACAATGTGTTACCTGTGTGAATCTCGTAATATTTCGGGTTGGACTTAACACATTTCTGGCTGTCTTGCGTGTGATATAAGCTGCACGAACTAGTAGTAGATGTACTACCAACGTAAATGTGGGCTTGGTGACACAATAAATGAAAAGGACCGTAATAAAACGTCAGTATCTACAAACTAACATTTTTAATGAAGGTATGAGGCACCCACTTTGCCCGTTATTAATAGATATTTACAGGTTTATCTTGTTACTGGAGTTACGCGGACTTTGTAAACGTAAGTATGGACGGTGGTTTTCTTCAACGCTGCTTCTCTCATCGTCTACATAGTACCTACGAATGCATAGCAACGGGTGGTGAATGGACGCTATACTGAGGTAGGTGGACACTAAATAAAAACGAGTCCCGCGAACCCCGCCCCGCCGCACCCCACCCCCTCCCCGTCCCCCTCATTCACCACAACATCAGTGAAGATTGGACAAGTTATCTACATCTCAAAGGAGCATCTGAATACAAATTAACACCTTCATACAACAGAATAAGTGGACATCGTACAATGGCGGTTGTGTTGCAAGGATAACAAGCAATATGGCACTAAAGATGTCACTTGGAGCCGGCCCGTGTGACCGAGCGGTTCTAGGCGCTTCAGTCTGGAACCGCGCGACCGCTACGGTCGCAGGTTCGAATCCTGCCTCGGCCATGGATGTGTGTGATGTCCTTAGGTTAGTTAGGTTTAAGTAGTTCTAAGTTCTAGGGGACTGATGATCTCAGATGTTAAGTCCCATAGTGCTCAGTGCCATTTGAACCATTTTGTCACCTGGAATGAGTTCGGCCAAAACTGTGCGACCTGCCGTGACAAAAATAATTGCGTTGGTCATATTGATCTGTAGAAATTTCAGTTTAGCATGCATGAGGCGAAACTGCTTCTGCTTAGTAGCAATGGCTAAGCGATCATGAATCTATCGTTCACTCATGTGTTCAAAGGAAGAGGCTAGTGGAATTAACGGAATGAAGCTAAGTTAAATCCAAACTTCTACGAGTTCCATAACGCTTGAGTAGTGATGCCGCTCTTGCCAAATTTAACAACGCCATCGCAGAGTGAAGGTTGGTTCAGCAGGGAAACGAGATATTGCTCCCCCCCTTGTATGCACAGTCGTTGATTGTGGAGGTGTGGCTAGAGTCTGGTCGGTGTCAGGGCGATATTCTGAGGAATAGCTGGGGAAGAACTGTGTCCGCCAGAGGACAAGAGCTTCGTTTCCTGCTCCTTCGATTAGCGCATGCTCGAGCAAGCACGTCGCGCCGGCTCTATTGCGAAAACAGCTCCTAGACTTGTAACCAACACTGACTTGTTCCTAGACAGACAAAATGGGTAAGCGTGTCTTTCCATAGTGTCTCACACGGCCGTGGCACCGAGTCACCACACACACCGCGAATGTTGCTGTGTTTCTAAAGGGTCAACCCATCCACCTTTTGTGAACGGGTGACAAAAGGGGATCCCCGACTGTTTGCCGCTGGTTTGGGAAGGAAGAAAGCATTTCGCCAAAGCTGGATTGCGCCCGCACGAAAATCTAACAAGAGGGCGAGAAACGCTTACAATTGCACAGGCACTGCTTCAAAGAGACGTATCAAGGAATGATGACTATTTTCATCTTTTCTCTTCCAGGGTAGCGCGAGAAGAAGAATATGAAACCAGTACAGTTAATTGGCACACTCTAATTGGCCGAAATGTTCTCCTACGCCTACACGAGGATATGTTACTGGTAGTACAAAAATGAGGTATCATCTATCAAAAATTCGTAATCTCACACACACAGTGGTTATGTCAATGTTATTTCCATGCAACTTACAATATTTCCATGTTTAAAAGGTAACTCGAAAAATACATCGGCATGACAGTGTTGATGTCAACTGTCACAATGTTATTTCAGTGTCTAAAATACATAAAGACTATCACTTACAATATTCCCACATCTAAATAGACCTAATGCTGTAAAACTACATGTGCTCTGCTAAAATAATATACTAATCAGGAAGGTGACATTTCATCCTATGCCTAAATAAAGCAAACCTGACCAAGCACCATTTCAGTGGATGAAGAAGATAGCAACACGCAAAAAGTTTATGTCAAGTCTCACATTGTTATTTTCACTTTTAAAACGTACATAAAATATGACATGCTTGTAACTTACAGTATTTCACTGTGTAAAATATATGTCAGAAAATACGCCAGCATCACACAATGTTTGTGTCTAGTTACAGAATGAAACCCCATGTCTAAAATAACTATCAGAATATGTAAATACTGTTGGTATTTTGATCACATGGTTACTTGAAGCTGTGTAACTTGTGGCGCAAAGATTGAACTATAAGCACCAGATATTTAAAGAATTTTTTCAGTAATGCTTCACCTCACTAAGCACTAATTAAAGGGAAGGAGATAATGTATCATACTTTACAGTAGGAAAATATAATCGATGATACTGTCTGGCTAATATTGCTTTTTATTACATTTGATCCAGGTCTTCTGGAGATTATACACAAAAACGAACTTTCAAAGAAGGCCTCAATATTTACTGACTGGAACTATGGTGCCAATGCTCTTTAGAAAGTTTACAGACATAATCATCTACTAAATAATACTAATATCTAGTTGTAATTATCCAAAACATATTACATAAGCACACAAAATCTAAAAAGACAAATGAACAGGCTAAGCACCATTTTAGCGGGAAAGAAGGCGTTCTGATGGGGTACTTATGCATTATAACACATAAAATAGATATTTTCATACTACATAAATATAAATACGTATTTTTTCAAATATGAGGTGTAAACACACAACCTGGTCAAAGAAAATTATGGATAAAGTTCCACTCAAATGGTTCAAGTGACTCTGAGCACTATGGGACTTAACATCTGAGGTCATCAGTCCTCTATAACTTAGAACTACTTAAACCTAACTAACCTACGTGTAAGTAGGCTGTTTAGGTTTTTTAATTGGTAACGCCACGTAGCGCTCTATATGAAAATCACTGGCTGTGCTGTGTGCAGTCTGTGGCTGATTTGCATTGTTGTTTGCTATTGTAGTGTTGGGCAGCTGGATGTTAACAGCGCGTAGCGTTGCGCAGTTGGAGGTGAGCCGCCAGCGGTGGTGGATGTGGGGAGAGAGATGGCGGAGTTTTGAGAGCGGATGATCTGGACGTGTGTCCATCATGGCCAGTAAATTTGTAAGACTGGATGTCATGAACAGATATATATATATTATGACTTTTGAACACTATTATGGTAAATACATTGTTTGTTCTCTATCAAAATCTTTCATTTGCTAACTATGTCTATCAGTAGTTAGTGCCTTCAGTAGTTAGAATCTTTTATTTAACTGGCAGTAGTGGCGCTCGCTGTATTGCAGTAGTTCGAGTAACTAAGATTTTTGTGAGGTAAGTGATTCATGAAAGGTATAGGCTATTGTTAGTCAGGACCATTCTTTTGCAGGTATTTTTGAAAGTCAGATTGCGTTGCGCTAAAAATATTGTGTGTCAGTTTAGTGTTGATCAGAATAAGTAAAGAGAGTAACGTCTGAGTACGTTCAGGTTTGCTCAGCTGTTTGAAAAGCAAATAATGTAAGAGGTTTATCAGCAGAGTCAATCATAAATTTTTCTAAGGGGACGTTACATAAGGACATCACACATATCCATGCCCGAGGCAGGATTCGAACCTGCGACCGTTGCGGTCGCGCGGTTCCAGACTGAAGCGCCTAGAACCACTCGGCCACACCGGCCGGCGAAGTTCCACTCAAAGAGAGGAAACTTCGATATGTCGAAAATATAACCATTTCACCAAAATGTGAAATGATTGCTAAGGATGGAGCTATTGTACCAGCATACTCTGAAAGGGACCTGATTCGTATACAATCCGGACCGGATCTTTCTTAAGTGATTTTAAGCTGCTTCATTACCTGGAGGATATCTACTCCTGAGTTACTCGTGTTGGCAGTTGTTCTTGATTTTAATTCAGCAATATTTACTTCGTCTTCTTTTGTAAAGGAATATCGGAAAACAGTGCTTAGTAACTCTGCTTTAGTGCACTGTCATCACCACTGCTATAGCGCAGTGATGGTGTTGATTATGTCTTTCCGTTGGTGTATTTGACATTCGACCAGAATCTCTTTCGCTTTTCTGCCAGATTTCGAGACCGAGCTTCGTTGTGGGAACTATTAAAAGCATATCACACTGAAGTTCGCGCTAAATTTCGAGCTTGTGTAAAACTTTGCCAATCTTTTGGGTTTTGCGTTCTTTGAAATTGGCATACTTTTTTTGTTGCTTCTGCAAGAAGTTTAAACCACATTTGGTCTACATTTACATACAGTATATTGGGAGGAGTGGAGACTGTCTCTTAGGATGTTTTTTAACTGGATGTATTTTGCGTTTATTTTCGGCGGATTTTGATGTTATGGTATTTAGTCTTGCTACAGCAGAGATCGAACTTCGGATGTTCCCTAGCATTGCTTAAGCTGCAAGTTTATGGTGAAAAGATTGTGTGTGTGTTTTTTGCTGATGTATATTGGATAAGATACAATTTAAATGAAGGTTACACAATTTTTTTAAGATTGCACTATTTCGCTTAATCCAAGTGAAGTTTACATATTTTTTATGTAAAAATTCGGCATATATTTGTGCATGGTGTCTACATACTGCTTGACTTCTGTCATTGTAATGGTTACTGGAATACTGCACTGTGATTTGTTGCATTTTGGTCAAATACTGCTCTGTGACTGTACGTGAAGGACATAGCGTACCACCACTTCAGTTCATGACCTTATAGGTGAGGAGATTTGGCTTGTCACGTAGCAGATAAGGGGGCATGGTTTCTCATGTCACGGGTAGTACACTGAAGCGCCAAAGAAACTGATATAGGCGTCCGTATTCAAATACAGAAATATGTAAAATGGCAGAATACGGTTCTGCGGTCAGAGACACCTATATAAGACAACAAGTGTCTGGCACAGTTGTTAGATCGGTTACTACTGTTACAATGGCAGGTTATCAATATTTAAGTGAGTTTGCGCGTAGTGTTATAGTCGGCGCAAGAGCGATGGAACACAGCATCTCCGATTTATCGATGAACTAGGGATTTTACTGTACGACCATTTCACGAGTGTACCGTGAATATCAGGAATCCGGTAAAACATCAAATCTCCGACATCCCTGCGGCCAGAAAAAGATCCTGCAAGAATGGGACTAACGACAACTGGAGAGAATCGTTCAACGTGACAGAAGTGCAACCGTTGCGCAGATTGCTGCAGATTTCAATGAAGAGTCATTAACTAGTGTCAGCGTGCGAACCATTCAACGAAACATCGTCGATGTCTGCTTTCGGATCCGAAGGCCCACTCGTGTACCCTCGATAACTGCACGACACAAAGCTTTACGCTTCACCTGGGCCCATCAACACCGACATTGTACTACTGATGACTGAAAACATGTTGCCTGTGTCGGACGAGTCTCGTTTCAAATTGTATCGAGCGGATGGACATGTGCGGGTATGGAGACAACCTCATGAATCCATGGACCCTGCACGTCAGCAGGGGACTGTTCAAGCTGGTGGAGACTCTGTAATGGTGTGGGGCGTGTGCAGTTGGAGTGGTATAGGACGTCTAGATGCGACTCTGACATGTGAGACATACGTAAGCATCTTGGATGATCACCTGCATCCATTCATGACCATTGTGCATTCAGACGGACCTGGGTAAATTCCAGCAAGACAATGTGACACCCCACACGTCCAGAATTGCTACAGAGTGGCTCCAGTAACAGTCTTCCGAGTTTAAACATTTCCGCTGGCCACCAAATTCCCTGGACATGACATTAGTCGAGTCCATGTCACGTCGTGTTGTGGCACTTCTGTGTGCTCGCCGTACATGATATTACGCAGCTGTACCAGTTTCACTGGCTCTTCATTGTATAACATTTTTCGAGGTCATTTAAGGGAATAGAGTTCCAGAGGCCCCATATATATACAACTCTGTTCTAGTGTAAGTAGTGATGTAAGACTCGTGTTTTAAAATTCACTCGATGTGGGAACAGGAGTTTTTTTTCTGACGGTTATCTATCATCGTAGGCTTGAGTGTCGGCGAGGATGTGAGCACCTAATGATGAGCGTTTGTGTACCTCGCACCTACTTCATGCTCCATCTTCACTCACACTCTCTGCTGAATCTTGCTTTCGATTTTGCACCCACAGCACTCTACAATGTCCTTTTATAATATTCTACTAGTAGTCAACTGGAGATTAATGGTGTTCTTCCGGGTATTCTGCCGAGCTGTTGTTTCCATTTGGAGATTTTGTGTGCTAGATCATACACTACTTTTATGAGTCTCTAACTGTTGTGTGTAGAGTGGGTACTAACAGAATGTGTCAAATGATGCAGAATGGAAGCCAATGTGTTCTTAAGTTCATTCATCTCTGCACTCGCAGACACTTCTCTGCCTGATCTTGCGTCGTTCGAGATGAGTGGGATAATAGCCACGTCCTGTCAAAAGATGAACCACACCCCAACTGGGATTGATATGGTGCATTTTAAGTCTTTTCTGTTCGTGAAGAGAGAGAAAACCTGTCGGTACCGGCACTTACCAGTGTTGTCGCATTGACTTTGTGAAGATCCATCCACCAATTTTTTCATTGTTTGTTTGTGATCCTGACACCAGGTATCTTCCGTGCTTCCATTCCTTAAACAGGATGTTTAGAATTTCGTACACTAATGGCACGATGCTGCTGACTTCTCTTGTGCTTAGAGCCGTCAGCCGGCACGCACACCATCCTTTGCCTGCCTCATTACCGCGTGTGGAGCAGCTGATTACTCTTCTCTTGTTCTGCACGCCGACTGTTTACAATCCACTCGAGACGCATTCTTATTCTCTTTTTTTGTAGCTGCTATTCCTTGTTTTCTAACAATGAATCATCACACAAAAAGGCAAAGTCGTGAATCAACAGTTTAACGCCTCTTTGCGTAGTATTGTGTCAGAAGAGACTACATCTCGGTGAGGGTTTTAACACATTCTGTTTCTACAGCTACTTGGACTTCTTTGTCTTGAGAATTTCGCGCATGCTATTGGGGAACGCTATTTTTTTCGCAAAACGCACCCAAATATGTTTTTTTATAGTTAATATTTGACAATTGGTGTCATAAACACACTACTTTAGATGAAGAAAAATTATGATGACATTGGAATAGCCATATATACTGAAGAAAATTTCCTCAACTGACAGACCCTATATGGGTTGATATTTTATTTACTTTCACTTTCTACCAAAGGCCACGGATATCACGCTGCTGCAAACGGTATGCTGTCTATTTATATGGAAGTAGGGCCCTACATGAACAAAACAAAATCCACTGAAAGCTGCAGTAAGGTCAAAACTAGTAAGAGCAACGGCAGCAGCTATGGTCTTGGTCCTTCGGCATGACTTTGTCTACCTCCGCCTTGAGAACTGCCACACCTAGTGGAATATAGAGGTTTCAAGAGACGATATTGCTTGGTTTTTACATACAGGGCGTCCCAACTCAGGGTCAAGATTACGCAAATGGTAGAGTACTTGGAGATAAGTAAATAATATGTGCCGAAATGCATATGTAGGTCTTATTGACATAAGCAAATTACACTTTACACCAGTGTCTTAAGATCATAGCAACTACCAAAAGTCTTAATACAAAGATTAAAATGGAGCTGGATACTCCACTGTAAGAACTGAAATTTTGATTTAGGATAATTTTGCTACAGTTATTGCAAACTTTCCTTATGGTATGGTTTGTAACATTGCAGCTTTGTGCCATAGAGTAAATACATTTCTACTCTGTGTTATAGTATCATGTGTGACTATTCACATCCGTGGCTGTACAGTGATAACAGTACCAACAATCGCAATGTTTCAACCCTGTTTCTAACAGTACAAACAATGGTACATTTTTACTGCGTTCATATCTTTTAAATTCACATCTCAATGTCTGCTCTGTGTAAAAATATTATATTTGTGCAGATCATGGCGTTAGATTAATTCTCTAATGGAACATTATAGTTATTTCATTTGTGTGGCCATTGTGTCCATAGTAGCTTCATAAATTATTAAAAATATTTGAAATCCGTCTGTGCAGCTTGTATAAAATACGTTTGCATAATCACCACATGTTCCATTGTATTAATATAAAACATCGTCAGTGGTTTGCGCTGTAACGTATTTACAATTTTAGTTTGCTTTCTACATCTAACAACAGTTCGTTACAAAAGATTCTTAAGTGTGATTTTTAGTTGCAGCATTTTAGCCCGATTTCGCTATGTTAGGAAGTGCCATTTGCTTGCACATTTTTACACAATGTAGCTCCACTAGTGTTTGTAGGCATATTCCTGGCTAACAGTGTCTTTGTTTCTTCGTGTGTAACGTTGCCAGGTTGGTTTTCACTTAATCTAAAAATGTTCTCTTCATCTGTGGTTTGTCATGTGTCTATTGTGTCGTTTTAGACATGTTAATGAGTATTTATTTGAAATGTAAGTGAAATAACGAGTAGTGTGGAATACGTAGATCTAAATGGAGAGATGATGGGCGAGGGAGAACAGGAGGGCAAAGGTGGGTAATGGTAGTGAACAGTGAATGTGCCGTAGGATATAGGAGGGTGAGTTGCTAATGAGATGAAGAAAAGGGTGGAGGTGATAGAAGGGGGTGAGAGAGAGCGAGAGGGAGAAAGAGAGGAGCTGAAAGAGAGAGTAGTTTTTCTATGTGATGGGCTCATTGATTATGCCAGGGTCTGATTTCCAATAGTTATCTGATCATTAAGTAGTTGTTTATTGTGTGTTAGGGCTTTCTGTATGTCGTAGTTGTCGTGATATATCTGTTTCTGATTTTTATTATTCTCATATCTTTTTCCATTACGCTTGTCCTATTCTATTCCCTCTTAAGACGATTTGCAATTAATGTTGAGTGGTGTATACTGTTTTTCCATGCCCTGATCTGTTCTTCATACCTGGTGCCAAATGTTCTACCGGTGGTTCTGATTTGGATTTTTTCACGTTCCTAGCTATTGAGCAGGCTGATACCATACACTCTGATTTTGGTTTTAGTTTTAGGATGTCTTTCTGTTTTGAGTTATTCGTTTTATAGACAATGTTTCAACCCTGTTTCTAATTTGTATATGAATTTATTGTGGTAGGTCATTGTATACCATTTTCATGTGCTTCTGCTCCTTATATCATTTTTACCATTATTTGTATCTGTGTTGTCAGTATGTCTGCATACATGTGTTGATGTTGTTTGATTTTTTGTTTCATCTTTTATGTTTTTATTTTTCTGTTAAGTTTATCTACTAGTGTTTCTTTACAAGCATTGTTAATACTGTCTGTTTCATAGTGACTAGCTCTTTTTTCTCGTCAAAAGTTCTTACAGGGACCTTATTGATTCTGTTTAACATCTATCTTATTGCAATTTGTTCCTGATTCTCTGTACGTTTTGAGGTTGCATTTAGTATTGTTCCTGCTGTGATTTTTTGTATATTTCAAAGGTATGGTTGTAATTGTCTTTTGTAATGATTATATCCAGAAAGCTGATATTATTTTCTTGTTCCACTTCTGTTGCAAATTTCTGCTCTTGTCTGTAGTATTTTTGTTTAATTGTATTTTGTTCTGTGACTCATCTAGCATTCATATTACATCATTCACGTACCTTTACTTCTACATCTACATCTAAATGGTTACTCTGCAATTCACACTTAAGTGCCCGGCAGAGGGTTCATCGAACCATTTTCATACTGCTTCTCTACCATTCCACTCTCGAATGGCGCGTGGGAAAAAGGAACAGATAAATCTTTCCGTTCGCGCTTTGATTTCTCTTATGTTATTATGATGATCATTTCTCCCTACGTAAGTGGGTGTCAATAAAATATTTTCGCATTCGGAAGAGAAAATTGGTGATTGAAATTTCGTAAATAGATCTCGCCGCAAAGAAAACCACCTTTGTTTCAGTGACTGCCACTTCAACTTGCGTTTCATATCAGTGACACTCTATTGCGCGATAACACGAAACGAGCTGCTCTTCTTTGTACTTTTTCGATGTCCTCCGTCAATCCTACGTGGTAAGGTTCCCATACCGCGCAGCAATATTCCAGCAGAGGACGGTCAAGTGTAATGCAGGCTGTCTCTTTAGTGGGTTTGTCGCATCTTCTAAGTGTTCTACCAACAAAGCGCAGTCTTTGTTTCGCCTTCCCCACAATATTATCTATGTGGTCTTTCCAATTTAAGTTAGTCGTAATTGTAACTCCTAGGTATTTAGTCGAATTGACAGCCCTCAGATTTGTACAATTTATCGTATACTCAAAATTTATCGGATTTCTTTTAGTACCCATGTGGATGGCCTCGCACTTTTCTTTGTTTAGTGCCAATTGCCGCTTTTCGCACCATACAGAACTTCTCTCTAGATCATTTTGTAATTTGAATTAACCGTCTAGCCCGCAGCTCGTGATCGTGCGGTAGCGTTCTCGCTTCCCGCGCCCGGGTTCCCAGGTTCGATTCCCGGCGGGTTCAGGGATTTTCTCTGCCTCGTGATGGCTGGGTGTTGTGTGATGTCCTTAGGTTAGTTAGGTTTAAGTAGTTCTAAGTTCTAGGGGACTGATGACCATAGATGTTAAGTCCCATAGTGCTCAGAGCCATTTGAACCAATTGACCGTCTGATGATTTTACTAGACGGTAAATTACAGCGTTATCTGCAAACAATCTAAGAGGACTGCTCATATTATCACCTAGATTATTTATGTAAATCAAGAACGGCAGAGGGCCTATGTCACTACCAGGCGGAACGCCAGATATCACTTCTGTTCTACTCGATGATTTACCGTCTATCACTACGAACTGTGACCTCTCTGAGAGGAAATCACGAATCCAGTCACAAACTGAGACGATACTCCATATGCACGCAATTTGATTAATAGTCGGTCGTGACGAACGGTATCAAATGCCTTCTGGAAATCTAGGAATATGGAATCCATCTGAGACCCCTTGTCGAGAGCACTCATTACTTCATGGGAATAAAGAGCTAGCTGTGTTGCAGAAGAACGATCTTTTCTGAATCCGTGTTGGTTATGGATCAATAAATCATTTTCTTCAAGGTGATTCATAATGTTCGAATACAGTATATGCTCCAAAATCCTATTGCAAATTGACGTCAGTGAAATGGCTCTGTAATTCAGTGGGTTACTCCTATTTCCTTTCTTGAATATTGATGTGACCTGTGCTACTTTTCAGCCTTAGGAACAGACCTCTCGTCAAGTGAGCAGTTGTATATGATTGCTAAGAAAGGCGCTATTGTGTCTGCATACTCTGAAAGGAACTTAATTGGTATACTAACTGGACCCGAACACTTTCCTTTCTTAAGTGATTTGAGTTGTTTCGCAAAACCTAAGATATCTACTTTTATGTCACTCATGCTAACAGCTCTTCTGGTTTCGTCTTCTTTCGGAATTACGGAAAACTGTATTTAGTAACTTCGCTTTAGTGACACCATCATCGGCAACATTTCCATCGCTATCGCGCAATGACGGTATTGACTGTTTTTTGCCACTGGTGTACTTTACATACGATCAGAATCTCTTTGGGTTTCCTACCATATTTTGAGACAATGTTTCATTGTGTAAACTATTAAAAGCATCTCGCATGGACGTCCACACTAAATTTCGAGCTTCCGTGAAACTTAGCCTGTCTTGGGGATTTTGCGTTCTTCTGAATTTGGCATGCTTTTTTCGTTGCTTCTGCAACAGTGTTCTGACGTGTTTTGTGTACCATGGTGGATCAGTCCCGCCTCTTATTAACTTATGCGATATGAATCTATCTATTGCTGTCGATACTGTATCTTTGAATTTGAGCCATATCTGGTCTACCCTTACATAATTAGCTTGGAAGGAATGGAGACTCTTTCTCAGGAAAACATCAAGCGAATTTTTATCTGCTGTTTTAAATAGACATATTTTGCGTTTATTTTTAGTGGTTTTGGTTGATATGGTTTAGAGCCTCGCTACAATGACCTTGTGTTCACTAATTCCTGTATCCGTCACGACGCTCTGAATTAGATTAGGATTATTTGTGCCTAAGAGGTCAAGTGTGTTTTCGCAACCATTTACAATTCGTGTGGGCTCATGAAGCAATTGTTCACAGTAATTCTCAGAGAAAGCATTTAGTGAAATTTCGAAAGATGTTTTCTGTCTTCCACCGGCTTTGAACATGTATTTTCGCCAACAAATCAAGGGTAGATTGAAGTCTCCTCCAATTATAACTGATGAGTGGGGTTCTTATTTGTAATGAGATTCAAGTTTTCTTTTTTGTAATGAGATTCAAGTTTTCTTTGAAGCGTTCAGCTATTATATCATCTGAGTCGGGCGGGGGGGGGGGGGGGGTCGGTAGAAGGAGCAAATTATTATTTTGGTACGGCTGTTGAGTATAACCTCTACCCATAGTAATTCGAGGAACTATCTATTTCAACTTCACTACAAGATAAACTACTACCAACAGCCACAAACACACCACCACCACATACTTTATTTAATCTAGCCTTTCTGAACACGATTTGCGCCTCTGTAAAAATTTCAGCAGAATTTATCTACGGCTTTAGCCAGCTTTCTGTTCCTATAACGATTTCAGCTTCAGTGTTTTCTATCAGCGCTTGAAGTTCTGGTACTTTTCTAACACAGCTACGACAATTTTCAACTACAATACCGACTGTTGCTTGGTCGATTCTCGGCGTTTCTTTGCCCTGTAACCTTGGAGACTGGAGCCCTTTTTGATCTTTCCCGAGACTGTCTAACCTAAAAAAAAACGCCCAGTCCACGCCACACATCCCCTGCTACCCGTGTAGCCGCCTCCTGTGTGTAGTGGACACCTGAACTATTTGGCGGAACCCGAAACCCCACCACCCTATGGCGCAAGTCGAGGAATCTGCAGCCTAAACGGTCGCAGAACCGTCTGAGCCTCTGATTCAGACTCGGCTCTGTACCAAAGGTCCACAATTGGTCCTGTCGACGAAGCTGCAGATGGTGAGCTCTGCCTTCATCTCGCTAGCAAGACTGGCAGTCTTTACCAACTCAGATAGCCGCCGGAAGCCAGAGACAATCTCTTCCGATCCATAGCGAAACACGTCATTAGTGCCGACATGAACCACCACCTGCAGTTGGCTTCACTCTGTACCCTTCATGGCATCCGGAAGAACCCTTTGCAAATTTTGGATGACTCCCCCCGGTATGCACACGGAGTGCACATTGGCTTTCTTCCCGTCCTTAGCTGCCATATCCCTATGAGGCTCCATCACCCGCCTAATACTGGAGCTCCCAATGACAAGCAAAGTAGATGGTGTCGTAGCCTTTACTTCTTATTACACCTTTAAATATTAGTTTTTCTGTGTGATTCATGAAGATTTTGGCTAGTGTTCCTGAAATAGGTAACCCTTCTTCTTGCACATACAAGGGCCCTTCGATAAGGGCCCTTCCTCTTGCACACACGAGGGCCTTCAATAAATAGTACTCCAATTTTTTATTCGTTATTTTATATAGGAAAATATATTTTTATGTGCTTCAAATTTGATGTATTTATGCAAAGTTCTGAACAACTCCAACAGACAGCAGAGCTATAGTGAAGCATCAAAATGGCTTCTATGCAAGACCCTCATTGCAAACCACATGCTGTAACTGAATTTCTGGTTGCAAAAAGAGAAATTATGGTGAACATCCATTAAACTTTGTGTGCAGTGGATGGTAATGATGCATGTGATGGGAGTACAGTTGGGCAATGAGTAAAAAGAGTAAGTGCAGAAACTGAGCTCCATGATCGGCTATTTGGTTATGTCCTGTCATAGCCACTGCTTCCAACATGTTGAATCTTATGGATGGCATTATTCGTGTAAATTTCAGGATTCCCTAAGAGGGACACAGTTTGAAGACGATGAGAGCGTAATGAAACCATGGCTACAAGCACAGAAAAGAGCTTTTGCATAGGATGACGTAATGTCATAGAACATCGTGGATAATAAACACAAAAATAGCACATGTAAAAGAAATGGTGATTGGTACTGCCACCCAGTTCTAACTCTCATGAATAAATGTATTCTGTGGAAACAATTGTGGGGCATGATATATATTGAATGACCCTCATTGTACTCCTGATTGAATTCAAAACACTTTCATTGCGCTATTAAGTGTGATGGTTTTATAGTTTCATCTACATGTTCCTAATGAATCTAGCTGCGTGTTTTCAAGTCTCTTTCATTTACTTTAATGGTTACCTTAACAGTGATGCAGTTTACTTGCTTTTGCATCAAAAAGGAATAGTGTTGCTGTGCATGGTATTTTTCATATTTCCTATACGTTCTGTTACCTGAGTGGTATTCGTTATGGTCCTGTCGCTTTTAATCTTAAAGTACTGGGAGTGCAGTGTTCCCACTTATTTTTCTTGTAAGTAAGTGACAGTTGCCCTGGAATTTACTATTGGTGTGACAGGAACGTCTGTCATACAGATTTCTGGCTGATATATCATACTGGGTGCTTGAGGTTTTTTTTGCGCAAGACTCTGTTTCTCCAAGTCTGAAAATGTATGCTCTATGTTGTTGAGATTATTTTTGATATAAGTGTAAAATCTGTTATTCTTAGTTGGATTTTAACTATTGTGTTGTTTTTGATAACAAATTACTCAGGTTGCTGAATGCATTATATTATTTCTATAAGCAATATGGTACTGCTGTTTTGAGCTTTTGTTATAACAATATTTTCTACTTGCAGCTTTTCCTTTAGATTTTTAAGTTTTGATTAGCCACAATTATTTATCAATTTATTGTCTTTCTTTTTATCTGTGTTCCTATGTTTTTAATTTCTTCTTTTATTAATTCTGAAGTTCGCCCTGTATTTCATTACTGACGTCCTTTCTTCCTCCTGTGGTAAGAGCATATTTAGATTATACACACATCAAAAAAAGTTTTGCATCATTCCGCTTCCCAGAACTCCTCAAGACAGACGTTGACTGTGGATATTGTATCACAGACACAGTCCCTTTGTCTCTTCAGAGATGTCACTAAACCCTCCCAAAGATGTAACCAACCATGCATGAACAGCGTCTATTAGACGGAGGGTTCCGACAGCCGATCAGTTCCAGTCATTCCCCGTAGAAGGAGGTACATGGCTAGTGTTGTCTGTTGTTCAACCATGCCTTGGCGCTCAATACCGCGGTTCGATGGCGTCCGCATTGTTACTTTCTGCCAGGAAGGCCTCTCAACAAGATTCCAAATGGTTCAAATGGCTCTGAGCACTATGAGACTTAACTTCTGAAGTCATCAGTCCCTGTCTCACCAAGGGAAGTGCCCAGGTGTCTCGCAGTGAACCAAAGCGATGTTGTTCGGACAGGGAGGAGATACAGACAGACAGGAACTGTCGATGACATGCCTCGCTCATGCCGCCCAAGGGCTACTGCAGCAGTCCATGACCGCTACCTACGGATTATGGCTCTGAGAAACCCTGACAGCAACGCCACCATGTTGAATAACTCTTTTCGTGCAGCCACAGGACGTCGTGTTACGACTCAAACTGTGCGCAATAGGCTGCATGATGAGCAATTTCACTCCCGACGTCCATGGCGAGATCCATCTTTGTAACCACGACACCATGCATCGCGGTACAGATGTGCCCAACAACATGCCGAATGGACCGCTCGGGATTGGCATCACGTTCTCTTCACCGATGAATGTCGCATATGCCTTCAAGCAGACAATCGGCAGAGACGTGTTTGGAGGCAACCTGCTCAGGCTGAATGCCTTAAACACATCCAGCGAGTGCAGCAAGGTGGAGGTTCCCTGCTGTTTTGGGATGGCATTATGTGGGGCCGACGTACGCCGCTGGTGGTCGTGGAAGGCGCCGTAACGGCTGTACGATACGTGAATGCCATCCTACGACCGATAGTGCAATCATATCGGCAGCATATTGGCAAGGCATTCGTCTTCACGGACAACAATTCGCACACCCATTGTGCACATCTTGTGGGTAATGACATCGCTCGACTATAGTGGCCAGCATGTGTTCCAGACATGAACCGTATCGAACATGCGTGGGATAGATTGAAAAGGGCTGTTTATGGACGACGTGACGCACCAATCACTCTGAGAGACCTATGCCGAGTCACCGTTGAGGAGTGGGACAATCTGGACCATCAGTGCCTTGATGAACCTTTGGATAGTATGCCACGACGATCATAGGCATGTACCAATGCAAGAAGACGTGCTACTGGGTATTAGAGGTACCCGTGTGTACAGCAGTCTGGACCACCACCTGTGAAGGTCTCGCTGTATGGTGGTACAACAGGCTAACTGTGGTTTTTATGAGCAATGAAAAGGGCAGAAATGACGTTTTTGTTGACCTCTATTCCAATTTTCTGTACAGGTTCCAGAACTCTCGGAATCGAAGTGATGCAAAACTTTTTTTGATGTGTGTATAATGAAATTTTCTATTCGTTAGATATTTTCTGGAGGGTAAACATGGTGTTTTGTAAAAGCTGTTGTTCCTTATCAGTTAATGCTACGTCTGTAAGACTGACAGTCCTCATATAAAAATTTTGTGTGTGAGTGTGTGTGTGTGTGTGTGTGTGTGTGTGTGTATGTGTGTGTGTGTGTGTGTGTGTGTGTGTGTGTGCGCGCGCGCGCGCGAGCGCTCTTGGGTGCTCGCACGTGCGTCTGTGTTCTTCATTATTTCGATGTTTTTGTAGTGCATTTTTAGATCTGCAATTTTCTTATTATGCTTTAGTCGTATTTTACGTATTGTCCTACATTTGCAGCATTCTTCTTTCTCTGTGATGTAAGAACTCTGTGCAGTCATGTGAGCCAAATTTATGCTGTCCTGGTAAAAAAGTTCGAAATAAAATAAGCACATGGAGAAAAAATATTTGTGATAACATGTACAAATATACTAAACATTGCAGCGATAGGCTTTTACTACTGCGAGGAACTCTTGTACACAATAAAAGAAATGTATCTCTAAAAAGACTTTCATCTTAGATTTGAAAATTTGGGGTCAATCACTCAAGTTTTTCAGTTCTGGTAAAAGCCGGAATAATGTACACTTTTGTGTGCTGTGATGAAGGAAGTATAGACGAAGAGCAAAGAGTTCTTCCGTCGAATGAATACTGCAGTTCATTCAGAATGAGTGCTTACTATTAAACAAAAATCCCACTAGATGTCATAATTAGAATTCCGAGATGATCGAAAAACGCCCACACGAACACCATTCTGACTTCCCGCAACTGTGCAAAGAATATTCTTTGTCAACTTTCAGAACTTCCCCCAAAACACACTTAGATCTACATCTACATACATTCTCCCCAAGCCGCCACACGGTGCGTTGCGAAGGGTAGTCTGTACAACTACTAGGCATTTTCTTTCCTGCTCCACTCGCAAATAAAGCGATGGAAAAACGACTGTCCATATGCCTCAGTATGAGGCCTAATACCTCGTGCCTTATCTTCGTGGTCTTCCGCGAAATGTACGTTGGAAGCAGTAGATTCGTTCCGATGTCACCTTCAAATGCTGGTTGTCTAAATTTTATCACTAACGTTCCTCGAAAAGAACGTTGCCTACCCTCCAGAGATTCCCATTTGAATTCCCGAAGCTTCTCCATAACACTTGCATGTTGTTCCAACCTACTGGTAGCAAACCTATCAGACCGCCTCTGAATTGATCCGATGTCATCCTTTAATCCGACCTGGTACGGACCCCAAATTCTCAAGGAGTATTCAAGAATTGGTCGGACTAGCGTTCTGTATGCAGTCTCCTTTATAGTTGAGCCACACTTTCCTAAAGTTCTCCCAGTAAACCGGTCGACAATTCGCAATTCCTACCACAGTCCTCACATCATCATTCCATTTCAGATCGCTATGCAACGTTACGACTGGATATTTAAACGACCTGATTGTATTAAGCAGGACATTACTAATGCTGCATCCAAACGATACGGGTTTGTTTCTCCTACTCACCCGCATTAGCTTACATTTTCCTACATTTAGAGCATGCTGCCATTCATCACATCAAATTTTGTCTAAGTCATTTTCCATCCGCCTACCGTCCAACTTCGACGCCTTCCCGTACATCACAGCATCATCAGCGGACAGCCGCAGATTGTTGCTCACGCTGTCCGCCATATCATTAATTTGAATAGAAAATAACTGCGGTCCTATCACACTACCTGGAGCAGTTCTACGATAACCTTGTCTCTGATGAACATTCACCGTCGATGCCATCGTCGAGTCAGCCATATATAAGTTAACCTATTCCATTTGCTGGTACCTTCGTAAACAGCCCGCAGTGCGCACTATGTCAAATGCTTTCCGGAAATCTAGAAATATGGAATCTCCATGTTGCCCTTCATTCATAATTCACAGCATATCATGTGAGAAAACCGTGCTAATTCGTGGACATAATCTTCTCGGTCTCAGGAAAATTTGTTATATTCGAACTGAGAATATATTCAAGGATTCTGCAGCAACCTAATGTTAAGGATATTGGTCCGTAATTTAGTGGGTCCGTGCTTTTGCTCTCTTATACCCAGGAGTCACCTGCGATTTCTTCCAGTCGCTCTGGACTTAGTGCTGTCGAGAAATTCGCGATAAATGCACACTAAGTTAGGGGCCAATGTCGTAGAGTACTCTTTGTAAAACCAAATTGAGATTCAATCCGGACCTGGCGACTTATTTCTTTTCAACTCTTTCAGTTGTTTCTCTACGCCTTGGTTGTTTATTACTATGCCGTCCATACGGGAGTTTGTTAGATGCTCAAACGACGGTATGTTTGTACGATTCTTCTGCGTAAACGATTTCTTAAACAAGAAATTTAAAATTTTGCCTTTCGTTTTGATACACTACTGGCCATTAAAATTGCTACACCACGAAGATGACGTGCTACAGACGCGAAATTTAACCGACAGGAAGAAGATGCTGTGATATGCAAATGATTAGCTTTTCAGAGCATTCACATAAGGTTGGCGCCGGTGGCGACACCTACAACGTGCTGACATGAGGAAAGTTTCGAACCGATTTCTCATACACAAACAGCAGCTGAGCGGCGTTGCCTGGTGAAACGTTGTTGTGATGCCTCGTCTAAGGAGGAGAAATGCGTACCATCACGTTTCCGACTTTGATAAAGGTCGGATTGCAGCCTATCGTGATTGCGGTTTATCGTATCACGACATTGCTGCTCGACTTGGTCGAAATCCAATGACTGTTAGCAGAATATGGAATCGGTGGGTTCAGGAGAGTAATACGGAACGCCGTGCTAGATCCCAACGGCTTCGTATCACTAGCAGTCGAGATGACAGGCATCTTATCCGCATGGCTGTAACGGATCGAGCAGCCACATATCGATCCCTGAGTCAACAGATGGGGACGTCTGCAAGACAACAACCATCTGCCCGAACAGTTCGACGACGTTTGCTGCAGCATGGACTATCAGCTCGGAGACCATGGCTGCGGTTACCCTTGACGCTGCATCACAGACAGGAGCGCCTGCGATGGTGTACTCAACGACGAACCTGGGTGCACGAATGGCAAAATATTTTTTCGGATGAATCTAGGTTCTGTTTACAGCATCAAGATGGTCGCATCCGTGTTTGGCGACATCGCGGTGAACGCACATTGGAAGCGTGTATTCGTCATCGCCATACTGGCGTATCACCCAGCCTGATGGTACGGGGTGCCATTGGTTACACGTCTCGGTCACCTCTTGTTCTCATTGACGGCACTTTGAACAGTGGACGTTACATTTCAGATGTGTTACGACCCGTGGCTCTACCCTTCATTCGATCCCTGCGAAATAGAACATTTCAGCAGGATAATGCACGACCGCATGTTGCAGGTCCTGTATCGGCCTTTCTGGATACAGAAAATGTTCGACTGCTGCCCTGGCCAGCACATTCCCCAGATCTCTCACCAATTGAAAACGTCTGGTCAATAGTGGCCGAGCAACTGGCTCGTCACAATATGCCAGTCAGTACTCTTGATGAACTGCGGTATCATGTTGAAGCTGCATGGCCAGCCGCACCTGTACACGCGCTCCAAGCTCTGTTTGACTCAAAGCCCAGGCATATCAAGGCCGTTATTACGGACAGAGGTGGTTGTTCTGGGTACTGATTTCTCAGGATCTATACACGCAAATTGCGTGAAAATGTAATCACATGTCAGTTCTAGTATAATATATTTGTCCAATGAATACCGGTGTATCATCTGCATTTCTTCTTGGTGTAGCAATTTTAATGACCAGTAGCGTATCTTCAACTGCCACACCATATTGGTCACCGAGTTAGCCTTAGGCTTGCTTAGCGATTTTACCTAACACCAGAATTTTCTCAGTTTTTCGGCCAGATCTTTTGCTGAAGTTCAAAAGTTCTGAGGTCATCAGTCCCCTAGAACTTAGAACTACTTAAACCTAACTAACCTAAGGACATCACACACATCCATGCCCGAGGCAGGATTCGAACCTGCGACCGTAGCGGTCGCGCGGTTCCAGACTGTAGCGCCTAGAACCGCTCGGCCATACCGGCCGGCTATTGCTGAAGAGTGAGGGTGGTAATTGTAGTATGCTTCGAACATTGATCTTTTCACAGACGCACATTAACCTTTGCCTGCCGTCATTTTCGCGTTCTGTTTTGAACCGAGAGTGCAACAGCCTTTGCTTCCCCACTCCCAATAGCGTCTTCTGTTTCTTATGAATAAGCTTTCTACTAAGGAAGAGGCCATTTAGTTCCTGATCAGAGAAGAGTTTTGATAAGTGTTGGGAAGAACCTTCGATTCACTGTGGTACTATTGCTCAAATTTCTTCTTCATGAACGAAACGGTATTGTCTTTCTCCGCAAAGACAAAGAATTCCTCGAAACCTTTGTACCGTAAACGCTTGTTAATTGGTTTTTTATTTATTACATACGATCACAGAATAATTACTATGTAGCATACCAAAAAATACATTAAGACAATCTTCCAAACGGCCAAGTGTGTGCCAAGTGTGGCATTATCTTGCCTAGGTTCCTAATGTGGCTCTACTTTCCGGCAGTGTGGCGCATGTGGACCTTCTTGTGGAGGAAATGTTTATCAGCCGGTGCGGATAGCGGGGGCTTGTTTGTGTGAGGTCGCTGCATCAACAGCGGTGATTGTGCGCCGTCTGAGATGAACAGATCTGAGCTGTTGGAATCTGTTACAGTGTGTAAATGTGCCTTCTGCGTCAGAATATCTGGCACATGTGTATGTGGCTAGCTGAGCTAGTGAGCATTCTCTTCTGAACAGTATTGTAATCTGTTTCTTGTTAAATCGGCATCACCCGACACCTATCTGTGAACAGTGTGTCGCTAGTGTGTGTTTAGAACTGATGGCAGTGAGTTGGCTGCCCACAGCGTGTTGTGTTTGCTGCATATGACAGATCTCGTACTGCTTGTGTGCGGTTGAGTGGACAGTCGGTTGGCTAAATACTTTTTTACAATGTTATTAATTATGCTGCAAGACTGGTCGTGGGGACAAGAAGTACCATATGTTTTTAATAGAATAGGAAAAGGTTGTGTCCTGTTTCTAATACGGAACTGTTTCAGGCTAGTCTATGGTTTACTGAAGCGCCAAAGAAACGTATAGGCATGAGTATTCAAATACAGAACAGACAGAATACGGCGCTGCAGTCGATAATGCCTATATAATATAACAAGTGTCTGGAGGAGTTGTTAGATCGGTTACTGCTGCTGTAATGTCAGATTATCAAGATTTAAGTGAGTTTGAAAGTGGGGTTATAGGCGGCACACGAGCGATTGGACACAGCATCACTGAGGTAGCGATGAAGTTGGAATTTTCCTGTACGACCATTTCATGAGTGTACCTTGAATATCAGGAATCCGGTAAAACATGAAATCTCCGACATCGCTGCGGCCGGAAAAAGATCCTGCAAGAATGGGACCAACGACGATTGAAGAGAATCGTTCAGCGTGACAAAGGGCAACCCTTCCGCAAATTGCTACAGATGTTAATGCAGCGCTATCAGCAAATGTCTGCGTGCGAACCATTCAACGAAACATCATGGATATCGGTTTCCGGGTCAGAAGGCACACTCGTGTACCCTTGATGACTGCAAGACACAAAGTTTTATGCCTCCCCTGGGCCCGTCAACACCGACATTGGACTGTTGATGACTGGGAACATGTTGCCTGGTCGGAAGAGGATCGTTTTAAATTGTATCGAGCGGATGGACGTGTACGGGTGTGGAGACAACCTCATCAATCCATGGACCCTGCATGTCAGCAGGGGACTGTTCAACCTTGTGGAGGCTCTGTAATGGTGTGGGGCGTGTGCAGTTGGAGTGATGTGGGACCCCTGATACGTCTAGATACGACTCTGACAGGCGACACCTACGTAAGCATCCGACGGATCACCTGCATCCATTTACGTCCATTGTGCATTCCAAAGGACTTGGGCAATTCTGCAAGACCATGCGACACCCCACACATCCAGAAGTGCTACAGAGTGGCTCCAGGAACACTCTTTTGAGTTTAAGCACTTCCACTGGCGACCAAACTCCCCAGACATGAACATCATTCAGCATATCTGAGATACCTTGCAACGTGCTGTTCAGAAAAGATCTCCACCCCCACGTACTCTTACGGTTTTATGGACAGCCCTGCAGGACTCATGGTGTCAGTTTCCTCCTATTTCAAACATTAGCAAAGTCCATGCCACGTCGTGTTGGCGGCCTTGGTGCGTGCTCCGTGGGCCCTACACGATATTAGGCAGCTGTATCAGTTTCTTTGACTCTTCGTGTATTTCTTTGTATTTGTATGTGCTGAGGTGGACTGATGTTCAGGTATGAAGACACATGTTTATGGGTGGACGCAACAGCAGAAGCCATAGACTGCACAAGGGTAGCTATGTTTGTCTTGCTGCTTCTACACTGCACAAAAGAATTAAGGGTTAGTTTCTGAAACCCCGTCATTTTCACCAATTTCGACACCAATGTTTGAAATATTATCGTGATCCAAAGCAGTAAAGGAAGTTTATGGCTTTTCAGGACTCCTTGCGCCCCCATGTGGCGTGATCATAGGTGACTGCAGCATTGATACATGTGCATGTATAACAGCTGAGGATCACTCTGAGATCCCTCAGTTCTGCAACATTCTCAGTGCCACGTGTTAACCTTTGCTGAACACATTAAAACTATAGCTACACAGAGACAACTGTTGACTGATTACTAGGCACAAGCAGACAACCCCTCGACGCTGTTCAGCTGAGTGGCACTACGCTGCTACTCTATCACCTGCTTGCAGGGATGCAGAATCTGAGTGGTGACAAAGGGGTTGGCTGCTCGTCAGCCCCTAGGAATGAGTCAAGATTTGTCTCTGTACAGGTACATTTTTAAAATGATCATCAAAGGTGCACAGGTACCACCGAAGGTGTTGCCGAACTGTGGAGATCTTAGAGGGCTCATTTGTCACTTTATTCGAGGATTCATTAAGCAACACTCCACCGTGATTATGCCACAGGAGGGCGTCAAAACAGAGGGTTGAAAAAGCATATAAGTACATATCTATTGCCGTTTTGGATAACGCTCAAATTCCGAAATTTCGTCGGCTGGTTCTGAACGGTCCTAGTGGTTTCACCTCACGTACCAGAGCAAAAGATGACTGGATGTTGTGTGATGTCCTTAGGTTAGTTAGGTTTAAGTAGTTCTAAGTTCTAGGGGACTGATGACCGTAGATGTTAAGTTCCATAGTGCTCAGAGCCATTTGAACCAGAGCAAAACGTGTGATAATACTGTCGTCCATGAGGGTCAGATTATGTTCCATGGAGCTGCAGTCCCACGATGTTCTTAGAGGAGGGTTAAATTGTCCAGAGGCTGTCAGCATTGGCAACAGTTGTCACGAACGTCGTTCTGTTGCGCATTATACTGTAAACTGCCGGTTTCGACTGTAAAATGTCCATAAATGAACGCCTCAAGGGAAGCGGTGGTTTCATTGCCGGCCTTTATACTACCTCTTATGCCTTTTCTTGCCAATTATAAGCAGCATTACGCCTGAATTATTTGCCTCAGTCGCCCTTAATAAACCTACGTTATTTCAACGCTACGCTTTGCGGTTCTGATCTCCATCATAGAGGTGTCAATGCGGGTAAGAGCAGGTTTGACGACCTTCCCGTTGTGTGGCGCTTCCACGTCGGCGTTGGGTAGAAATGTGATGAAGTTTTGTGCCAGTGCGAAATAATCATCCATCTTACACCTCACATGAACAGCTGAGCTCTGGCCTTTTTCTCACATGTTTCGACACCTTGTTATCGGAAGTGTCACTGAGTCTGAGAGGGACGTCCCAGGACGCTACGCTTTTGGACCATTACAGAGGGAGGTTGTAGGCACCTTTGGGCCAAATTTCAAACACCTGCGTCGCAATGGTGGAAAATGAGAGTGTTTCAATAAAGTGACTCTCTAATCCTTTTAAGCTTCGTATCGGTTCTGCGTGGCTGAGTAATGCTGGGTGTTTGAACTTAGAAATTTTTACTCTCTTGTTTCTTTACTAATTTGCTGCGTAACATTCTGCTTCTCTTTAATAAAGTTCGTCTGTTTCTATCTGTTTGGTTAACTATCTTACATATTTACAGCTACTTTGAATCTTTTGCTGGTTTAAGCTCGAAGAAAATTTTATCCTACCTCCAAACATTATTTTTCTACCTTGCTTCTTTCTATACTCTAAAATCTCTTACTAGTGCGAATCTGTTCCAAAGGAATAGCCTCCCAGCGTCTGCATATTGCCAACGAAGACAGGATGGGCGTAACGTATAAAAACACCGCACACGACTCACAGCACAGCTCTTCACAACAAAACAGCGAGGTAATACCACGTGCAAACTATCAGTTTCTTAAATCAGTAGATCTGAAACATCGCAATGACGTCGTTCGATGTAACTAACCTGTTAGAATATGACGAGTGTATTATACGTCAGGAATACTTCTCGCATAAACCGTATGCTTCAACCACATTTAACAAGAACAGTTGAATTAGGATTGTCATTCAAGACTAAGACGCTTTAACCTTTCTATGCAAGAGTTTCATATTACTTGATGGGTCATTTACGAAAAGGGATTGTACTGCTAGAGTGGTATCAAACCTTACACGTAATGCTTTAGCGTTCCTGTTTCTTGAGATATGAAATGAACTTAATGGGATTGAGATTGACCACACACTCAATGAAGTCGTAGCATCAACTCATAAAATATATGTCTCTGCTTCTAACTCGGATCTGAGTGATTTAGAAAATGCTGGATAGTTCATAGACGGTCCAGTGGAAGCATACAGGGGATTTACTGAATGTATACCTCTAAAACTTCGAGGACATGCAGCTAATTGTTATGAATGCTAAACAGGAACTTATTCTGGTGTGGAGTGCAACGAATAAAAACTCATATATCCAAGGAGCTCAAGAGGAGAACGAGATCACCATCAATAAAATAGTACTGAAAATGTTACACATCACTGTATTAGATGAGCAGTGTTTGAAGCTTTTAAAATTCTGTATGGCGGTGTATTTCTACCATTGATTTTCCGTTCATGGCAGCTTTTCAAGTCAAGTACCTAGTGCTGCTTACTGCAAGTAGACAAACGCCGGCTATTAAAACATCTGTTCGATTGGAGATCTCCAGATTCATCATACTTGCGTTTCAAACGAACAGAAAAAGGGAATATAGCAAATCATTCCACCAAATTTGCCCATTGCAGGTTAATGATGCCAAAGTCTACCTGAACTGCGAATTCTACCCATATGATAATTTACACCTGCAATGGGATGAAAATGTATACAGCCTAGCATTTGACACGTGTGAGGTTCTGTGCTTCTTATTATGAAGAGGAAAGATGTCTAGTAAACCCAAGGAAATTCAATGAACTGGCACCATTCACCGTAATAGACTGCTCAAAATAGAATCTGGTCTGACGATACACTTCCTTACGCCATAACGCCCATCCCAACACGACAAAATAAGAATTTCGCGATATTTTCTCAACTTTTCCGTCGTCTTTCCGAAAATTGCATTATTCATCAGTTTATAAAAGTCTTTTACGAAATCATTTTTCGTCTTTTACGAAATCATTTTTCGCGGATGCTCTCTTTCCGGCATTTAAATGAACATACTCTTTTAACCAGAGTGACTGAACTTCAATTACTTCCATCCCTAAATTGAGTCATTCTTGCAGGTTTCTGTAATGCATGATGTATCTAAGCTTGTTCCTCAGCGTTGTCATCAACTACGGGATGGTCCCACCCCGTGGAACTAGTTGCTCTGGACTTAGCAGCAACTCCTTTTGCGTCTCATGCAAACCATTAGGGTATGTGAAGTCTGCCTCCACAACATACTCTACCCCAGAATCAGCCGCCACACTATGGATAGTTTCACCTAAACCGGCGTATTCAGGTTCAGATAGCCATTAAAACTCCCCAATCGGTAGCGACTGCTGCATGGCATGCCTGTACAAGTTATTCACATCTCGATACATCAGGTATCTTGAATCGTTGGATGCGTTTAACCATTCACCCATATGTGTGTTATTCGCCTTGGCATGTATATGCACACATTGGCAAAGTACTGCACGGATCCCTCCCTCAAAGAAAAGAAGCATATCAGCATCGGTCAAAAGATCGATGTTGACTTTGATTTTCTTGAGCGTGGCATCCCAAGACAACCCTGGTGCTGTGTAATAGAAGAAATGGTGTAGAGAATATGTGATCATGCATACACTCTAAAATTTCTCGAAAGCATTCGCTAGAAAATGCACATCTGTATACATATAAACTCTTGAATTTTCTCTAAAATTTGGGACATTAAACTCCTGCCAAACATTCAAAGCATGCTAATGCCCCACATCCAATATGGCAGCTCCTAATGCCCCACATCCAATATGGCAGCTCCTGTAAGGTTACTGAAGAATGCAGCTGTTTTGGGTAGTCTGGTTTCGTTGAGTTTCGCCATTCGATCCTGATACACATACGTGGATACCCCCTTCCTTGTCACAAGTTGAAACTTTGCGTTATCGAGATGTGCGTGTCCTCCTGAGGCAGTGTTTCAACACGTTTCTGGAGTGGTGCCTCCATAAAGTACTACAATTCCAGGAAGCGGGGCGCAGTTCTAGGGGTCATTCCTTTGGCGAATGAGATATAATTTTAATTTTTTTACTTGTGGTAAGGCCTTATGGGACCAAACTGCTGAGGTCATCGGTCCCTAAGTCTACACACTACTTAATCTAACTTAAACTAACTTACGCTATGGACAACACACGCATCCATGCCCGGGGGAGGACTCGAACCTCCAACGGAGGAAGCCGCACGGACCATGACAAGACCTCAGACCGCGCGGCTACCCCACGTCACGATTGAGATACACTTCTCGACGCTATTGAGCAGGACACTGGTCTGATCGTTCTCCGAACCGAATTTAGCCCATACTCAACGAAAAAGTGAGCATTATATCCTCTTAGATTCTGGAGAAGGGTGGGTATGTGTCGTGGTAATTGATACTTCAGGTTGCCTGTGTTATGGGCCGCATCACAGAAATTACGCGAAGCGAAATGTAGTGTGAGGAGGGCTATGCGACAGGCGTTCAATGAATTCGAAAGTAAAGTTCTATGTACTGACTTGGCAGAAAATCCTAAGAAATTTTGGTCTTATGTCAAAGCGGTAGGTGGATCAAAACAAAATGTCCAGACACTCTGTGACCAAACCGGTACTGAAACAGAGGATGACAGAGTAAAGGCCGAAATATTAAATGTCTTTTTCCAAAGGTGTTTCACAGAGGAAGACTGCACTGTAGTTCCTTCTCTAGATTGTCGCACAGATGACAAAATGGTAGATATCGAAACAGACGACAGAGGGATAGAGAAACAATTAAAATCGCTCAAAAGAGGAAAGGCCGCTGGACCTGATGGGATACCAGTTCGATTTTACACAGAGTACGCGAAGGAACTTGCCCCTCTTCTTGCAGCGGTGTACCGTAGGTCTCTAGACGAGCGTAGCGTTCCAAAGGATTGGAAAAGGGCACAGGTCATCCCCGTTTTCAAGAAAGGACGTCGAACATATGTGCAGAACTATAGACCTATATCTCTAACGTCGATCACTTGTAGAATTTTGGAACACGTATTATGTTCGAGTATAATGACTTTTCTGGAGACTAGAAATCTACTCTGTAGGAATCAGCATGGGTTTCGAAAAAGACGGTCGTGTGAAACCCAGCTCGCGCTATTCGTCCACGAGACTCAGAGAGTCATAGACACGGGTTCACAGGTAGATGCCGTATTTCTTGACTTCCGCAAGGCGTTCGATACAGTTCCCCACAGTCGTTTAATGAACAAAGTAAGAGCATATGGACTATCACACCAATTGTGTGATTGGATTGAAGAGTCCCTAGATAACAGAACGCAGCATGTCATTCTCAATGGAGAGAAGTCTTCCGAAGTAAGAGTGATTTCAGGTGTGCCGCAGGGGAGTGTCATAGGACCGTTGCTATTCACAATATACATAAATGACCTAGTGGATGACATCGGAAGTTCACTGAGGCTTTTTGCAGATGATGCTGTGGTGTATCGAGAGGTTGTAACAATGGAAAATTGTACTGAAATGCAGGAGGATCTGCAGCGAATTGACGCATGGTGCAGGGAATGGCAATTCAACCTCAATGTAGACAAGTGTAATGTGCTGCGAATACATAGAAAGATAGATCCCTTATCATTTAGTTACAAAATAGCAGGTCAGCAACTGGAAGCAGTTAATTCCATAAATTATCTGGGAGTACGCATTAGGAGTTATTTAAAATGGAATGATCATATAAAGTTGATCGTCGGCAAAGCAGATGCCAGACTGAGATTCATTGGAAGAATCCTAAGGAAATGCAATCCGAAAACAAAGGAAGTAGGTTACAGTACGCTTGTTCGCCCACTGCTTGAATACTGCTCAGCAGTGTGGGATCCGTACCAGATAGGGTTGATAGAAGAGATAGAGAAGATCCAACGGAGAGCAGCACGCTTCGTTACAGGATCATTTAGTAATCGCGAAAGCGTTACGCAGATGATAGATAAACTCCAGTGGAAGACTCTGCAGGAGAGACGCTCAGTAGCTCGGTACAGGCTTTTGTTAAAGTTTCGAGAACATACCTTCACCGAAGAGTCAAGCAGTATATTGCTCCCTCCTACGTATATCTCGCGAAGAGACCATGAGGATAAAATCAGAGAGATTAGAGCCCACACAGAAGCATACCGACAATCCTTCTTTCCATGAACAATACGAGACTGGAATAGAGGGGAGAACCGATAGAGGTACTCAGGGTACCCTCCGCCACACATCGTCAGGTGGCTTGCGGAGTATGGATGTAGATGTAGATGTAGAACTTCCGCCGGCCGAAGTGGCCAAACGGTTCTAGGCGCTTCAGTCTGGACCCGCGCGACCGCTACGGTCGCAAGTTCGAATCCTGCCTCGGGCATGGATGTGGGTGTCGTCCTTAGGTTAGTTAGGTTTAAGTAGTTCTAAGTTCTAGGGTACTGATGACCTCAGATGTTAAATCCCATAGTGCTCAGAGCCATTTGAACCATTTTTTGAACAGATCTTCCTCATTAGATGACAATGCTTTCTACGGGGAGTTTACATTTTCGAATCTAACGACTATCCATAGATATGACAGACAGGCACCTTATCGTAAAAATCATTATTCTCCTTTAACTTGGTCATGGGAATGTTGGAGCTGCAAAGCTTACCAACCTCCCATGAAAGTTTCTCGAGCTCAGTGAGCAGCCAAACCGCACGATTATCCCCAACGTATTATTTTTTTATGGCTAAGACTTGAGTCATTTGTACACGCTATCTGGTACACTACCACATATGGAACGAGTTTTCTTGTGAATGTTGTATGGGAGGCTGTAGGGCCACCTTCACTGCCTCTTGGTGGTAAGCGTTCTTAAACCTTAAGGATCTGTTTTCCTCAATAGGCATTATAACAAGTACCAGTTTCCTGATAGAACAATCAACTTGATGCTTTACTAAAAACTCGCTTGTGTAATAGGCATTCAGACACCTTAAGCAAATATTCTGTTTATGCCCATGTTCACTCAGTTGGGAGGAGGGGAGGGAGATATGCCCCTGATGCAGCAGTAATGATAATTCTCTTTCTGCTTATTTTATTCAGGGTGGGTCGCAGCTGACCGTCCTCAGTCAGAGCAACTGAGCTGGGGTGATGCAGGCCAATGAGAAGTTTCAGCAGCAGCACCTGCCCCTGCTCAAGATGGTTGAGTGGTCATGTGAGTCAGAGATGCTGAGCTTCTGCATCAGACCAATGCGAGCAACCAGCCAGTGGTGAGACAGGTTGGCGAGATGGCTGTTGTTGTGTTAGAGATGGTGTCCCAAAAACTGGTGCTAATGTCTCCCAGCATCTCATCATCATGCAAGCACCAGTCTTGATCCCCTATGGAAGCTGTAGCAACAACAACAACAACATGAAGACAAATTGGAAACTTTTTCCTAAATGAGGCTATACTACGAAATCTCATTTGATAAACACATATTCTTGCATGAGTGTTGCGATAGATTTATCTGGGGTGGTGTAACACACACCCCCAACCTCCTTGAAATAGCCTACAGCAGCAAGATCATATCAGTACACAAAATACGAGGGTCACTCCAAAAGAAATGCACACTATCTTTTTTAAAATTCATCTTTTATTCTACATGTTTGAAAGTTTTATAGTGTGTAGATACATCCTTTAGTAACAATATTTTCATTTCTCCACATAATTTCCATCCCTCTCAACTTACGCCATCTTGGAACCAGTGACTGTATACCCGCACGGTAAAATTCTGGCCCAACCTGTTGGAGCCACTATTTGGCAGTGTGCACAACGGAGTCATCATCTTCAAACCTTGTTCCATGAAGAGAGTCTTTCAGTTTCCCAAATACACTCCTGGAAATTGAAATAAGAACACCGTGAATTCATTGTCCCAGGAAGGGGAAACTTTATTGACACATTCCTGGGGTCAGATACATCACATGATCACACTGACAGAACCACAGGCACATAGACACAGGCAACAGAGCATGCACAATGTCGGCACTAGTACAGTGTATATCCACCTTTCGCAGCAATGCAGGCTGCTATTCTCCCATGGAGACGATCGTAGAGATGCTGGATGTAGTTCTGTGGAATGGCTTGCCATGCCATTTCCACCTGGCGCCTCAGTTGGACCAGCGTTCGTGCTGGACGTGCAGACCGCGTGAGACGACGCTTCATCCAGTCCCAAACATGCTCAATGGGGGACAGATCCGGAGATCTTGCTGGCCAGGGTAGTTGACTTACACCTTCTAGAGCACGTTGGGTGGCACGGGATACATGCGGACGTGCATTGTCCTGTTGGAACAGCAAGTTTCCTTGCCGGTCTAGGAATGGTAGAACGATGGGTTCGATGACGGTTTGGATGTACCGTGCACTATTCAGTGTCCCCTCGACGATCACCAGTGGTGTACGGCCAGTGTAGGAGATCGCTCCCCACACCATGATGTCGGGTGTTGGCCCTGTGTGCCTCGGTCGTATGCAGTCCTGATTGTGGCGCTCACCTGCACGGCGCCAAACACGCATACGACCATCATTGGCACCAAGGCAGAAGCGACTCTCATCGCTGAAGACGACACGTCTCCATTCGTCCCTCCATTCACGCCTGTCGCGACACCACTGGAGGCGGGCTGCACGATGTTGGGGCGTGAGCGGAAGACGGCCTAACGGTGTGCGGGACCGTAGCCCAGCTTCATGGAGACGGTTGCGAATGGTCCTCGCCGATACCCCAGGAGCAACAGTGTCCCTAATTTGCTGGGAAGTGGCGGTGCGGTCCCCTACGGCACTGCGTAGGATCCTACGGTCTTGGCGTGCATCCGTGCGTCGCTGCGGTCCGGTCCCAGGTCGACGGGCACGTGCACCTTCCGCCGACCACTGGCGACAACATCGATGTACTGTGGAGACCTCACGCCCCACGTGTTGAGCAATTCGGCGGTACGTCCACCCGGCCTCCCGCATGCCCACTATACGCCCTCGCTCAAAGCCCGTCAACTGCACATACGGTTCACGTCCACGCTGTCGCGGCATGCTACCAGTGTTAAAGACTGCGATGGAGCTCCGTATGCCACGGCAAACTGGCTGACACTGACGGCGGCGGTGCACAAATGCTGCGCAGCTAGCGCCATTCGACGGCCAACACCGCGGTTCCTGGTGTGTCCGCTGTGGCGTGCGTGTGATCATTGCTTGTACAGCCCTCTCGCAGTGTCCGGAGCAAGTATGGTGGGTCTGACACACCGGTGTCAATGTGTTCTTTTTTCCATTTCCAGGAGTGTAGATGATAGTCACATGGAGCCAGGTCAGGACTGTAAGGCGGGTGTTTCGGTGTTGTCCATCCGAGTGATATGATCGCTTCCATGGTTTTTTGACTGACATGTGGCCGTGCATTGTCGTGCAACAGCAAAACATCCTGCTTTTCCCGATGTGGTCGGACACGAATCAGTCGAGCTTGAAGTTTCTTCAGTGTCGTCACATATGCATCAGAATTTATGGTCGTTCCACTTGGCATGATGTCCACAAGCAAGTGTCCTTCGAAATCGAAAAACACCGTAGCCATAACTTTTCCAGCAGAAGGTTTGGTTTTGAATTTGTTTTTCTTGGGTGAATTTGCATGATGCCACTCCATTGATTGCCTCTTCGTCTCTGGTGAAAAATGATGGAGCCATGATTCATCACCTGACACAATTCTTCCAAGAACTTCATCTCCACCATTCTCATACTGTTCCAAAAGTTCGCTGCATACTGTTTTTCTTGTTTCTTTGTGAGCCACTGTCAACATCCTGGGAAGCCACCTGGCACAAACCTTTTTTAACGCCAACACTTTCAGTATTCTGCAAACACTTCCTTCCCCTATCCCAACGTAGCGATACAATTCGTTCACTGTGATGCGTCTGTCAGCAGCCACCAATTCGTTAACTCTCTGCACATTGTCTGGAGTGTGTGCAGTACGAGGCCTGCCATTACGAGGACAATCCTCAATACTGACATGCCCGCTTTCTTCACGTAACCTGCTTGCCTACCGACTAACTGTACTGCGATCGATAGCATCTCCATACACCTTTTTCAACCTGTTGTGGATAGGTCCCACTGCCTCGTTTTCACAGCACAGCAATTTTATGACAGCACGTTGTTTCTGACGAACGTCAAGTGTAGCAGCCATCTTGAAGACATGCTGTGACGGCACCACTCACGGGAACAGGATGAACTAAGTTTGAAAACAAGCGGGAAGGATGTATCTACACACTGTAAAACTTTCACACATGCAGAATGAAAACTGTATTTTTACAAAAATAGTGTGCATTTCTTTTGGAGTGACCCTTGCACAATGCATCGCAAATGTTTTTTAACAAGAATATGTGCTTACATGGCGGAATTTTTATTGGAGACTTCTCAGACTCTTTGATCTGCTTGCCTACAAGCTCCAGCAACCAGTCAATCTCATCGATATCGCACACTGTAACAAGAAAAAAGAACATTACAAAATTTGAACACCAAATTATATACTTACACGGCTGATATGCTGATGGAATCGCAGCTGGAGGCAGTTCCAATATCTCAGGGTGCTGCATACCCAAATCAACCGACCCTTTTGCAGTCTCCAGGTTCTGAATTAAATCTTCCTGAATTTGATGAATGAATGCTGTAAGAAAACTCTCTGTTTACTACCAAATCCGAATATAAACTACGAAAATATGCTATGAAATCTGAACATAAACTAAAAAAATATACTACGAAATCTGACCAGAAACTACGAAAATATATTACGACCCTCCTGCCAAAGGGTTCGAGTCTTCCCCCCAGGCATGGATGTGAGTGTTGTCCTTAGCGTTAAGTTAGCTTAAGTAGTGTGTAAGTATAGGGACCGATGACCTCAGCAGTTTGGTCCCATAGGAATTCACACATATTTGAACATATGTACATATATTACGAAATCTTATCACACATACACATGCACATGTACACACACACACACACACACACACACACACACACACACACACAAACAAACAAAAAAACATGGTGTGAAGAGATAAGATAGCAAACTATCACTGAAATGTAGGAAGAGTTGCTTCCCTACCAATCTACAAGTGTATTGCTGCTTACGAACTTGTACACAGACACACAGGTACACGGTTTTAACAAAAAATTCTGAATTGTTGAGGACGAAAATATGTGCTTACGTGGCCATTCTTCTTCATCCAGCCTCAGCTATTTGACGCTGGCACTGCTGATGGATGAGGAATGCTTCATGGCAATCACAGAGAGGCAGGCAATCACAGCTACAGACTAAGGAAGAATGGAGATGACTGTGGAGTGGGTAGGGTTTGTATTCCCTCAGTCTCCTTCCCCTATTTTGGTGGCAGCCAATAACATTGCAGGAGCTCTGACCAGCAAGTTGGAGTCAGTCCGCTAGTCTACCTGTCTCAACATGTTGGGCTCAGAACCTTCGTCCTGCCGATGTGCAGGTGTTACCATTGTCTTTAACAGGCTTCTACTGGGTGGTCTGCTTCTTAGAAGGAACCAGTAGATCACTAGCGAGATAAAATGACATGTTTCAGGCAAAACTGCAAGTTCCTACAGAGTAAGAAAGTGCCTACTTCTTCTCCTGCGTTTGTCAGGACTCCTTTGTGAGGGGGAAACATCCCCTTCCTGGAAGGAGTCAGTATCGTCTCTGACAGTGAAATATTTTGATCTATTTTTGACAAAGCTGTGGTTACAGTTTTCCTGGTGGGTGGTCTGGAAACGTTTGTGAGCAAACCCGTTCTTAGAAGGAGCCGCTAGATCACTATCACCTCTGACAGGGAGATTAACTGCAAAGTATCCAATAACTGCCTAGTTTCTCTCCTGGGATGGTACAGACTCCTTTGCAAGAGGATTCGTCCCCATCCTGGAAGGAGCCAGTATCAGCTCTGACATGAAATATTTGGTTCTCTTTCAGACAAAGCTATGGGTTCCTGTTTCCCTTATATATTCGAAAACATATCGGGGAATGACGCTGGTGAGCCATGTATTGTTAAGGTACTCATGTCGTTCTGGGAGATGTGCTTGTTTCCAACGAGGAGAACAGACAGGCTCCAGGTTGGTCGTTAAGAGATGTGAGGCATTTGCTGAATAATTTCTAACAGGCAGTTCAAATGGTTCTGAGCACTATGGGACTTAACATCGGAGGTCATCAGTCCCCTAGAACTTAGAACTACTTAAATCTAACTAACCTAAGGACATCACACACATCCATGCCCGAGGCAGGATTCGAACCTGCGACCGTAGCAGTCGCGCGGTTCCGGGATGAAGCGCCTAGAACCGCTCTGCTGCCGCGGCCGGCTAACAGGCAGTTGTCCGCAGCAGCGGTGGCGAGGAATGCAAACACACACACACACACACACACACACACACACACACACACACAAGCCAGGAAAATGCAGGCTGTCCAGGGCGTAAGCAAATAACAAGACAAAGGCTCGAGCAACTATTGCATTACAGACTGCAGCAGACCAATACAACAGCGTCGTGCTAGTTCAAATAGTGGTCGTGAGAGAATGCCACAGGTTATATGCCTGTTGGCACAGCGCCGTCAGTTGAACGACAGATGCGGCGACGGCAGAAGCGTGGGGCACCAGCAGTAGGGGCGCGTGTTTTATTTAGATTTGTGGGCAGCAGCTGATTCGTGTATTCCATTAGAGGGATTGTACGAACAATATTTAACTGCTTTTTTTCACAATAGGATAATTTACGAGTGGTGAGCGGTTTTCCTTTTCTTTTTTCAAATATGCTGTTCTACATGTGTAGACCAGTTTATGGTTTTGTTTCACTATCGTTTCTTAGCCCTGTGAAATGAGGACAATTTTCATTGGTGCTTTTTATCACGATATCCAGTTTTGTTGTGTGACCATTTCATCGATGTTTTTCGATGTGTGCGTTTTATACCTGTATAGACAAAGTTCTTATATCTGTAGCAAGTAATATGTGATTAGAACAGGTTTTTCTGTCAAAGTTTTTCTATGTGCGGTTCGAAGATTTTCGCAATATGTGGTGAGTGATAAGGCTGTTTTCTATGTGTAGGCGAGATTTTGGTTTCGTTTCAGTTATCGATTTTTGAACGTTTTCTTATATGTAGACGATTGTATTTTCATAAACGCGCTTTTCTATCATCCCCCCTGTTGTGGATTGGCAAGAGAGCCAACCCACTATGAGAGGAAGCCGAAAGGCACGCGTTTTAGCTCACGCAGGCTGGGGTGAGGTCTGAAACAGGACAAGGTAATTAGAACTTAGAAAAAAGGAGGTAACTGGTACAATACTTAACTTTAATCCATTAATGTTGAACGTAGCTCTTGTCTGTACATTATTTGCAATATCAATAGCAACTGAACATGGCGCCTTGCTAGGTCGTAGCAAATGACGTGGCTGAAGGCTATGCTAACTATCGTCTCGGCAAATGAGAGCGTAATTTGTCAGTGAACCATCGCTAGCAAAGTCGGCTGTACAACTTGGGCGAGTGCTAGGAAGTCTCTCTAGACCTGCCGTGTGGCGGCGCTCGGTCTGCAATCACTGATAGTGGCGACACGCGGGTCCGACGTATACTAATGGACCGCGGCCGATTTAAAGGCTACCACCTAGCAAGTGTGGTGTCTGGCGGTGACACCACATTCCTCCCCCGCAAATCGGCGGACCGTTGTGGCATAAGGCTTCCGCCCGCCGTGGGGAGGACCCCATGTTGACGTATGCGACGAGGTGGGGAGCCTAACAACAGGCGAGGCTGTGCCACCCGCGCCCTGCCATTCGGACCGAGGGGAGCTAGGAAACGCCTGAAAACCTGCTCCAGGGTGCACGCCAACATGCGGTGTATGCGCCCATAAAGAGGGGCCGAATGGTTGACCTCCATCGGGCCGGGGCACCCGTAGGGCGAAGACGACATATGGTCCGGAGCGGGCAAGAGTTTCACGGCGGAGGACAACTGGTCACGGGAAGCGATCGGCGGCGCGTGACCCAGGGAGGCGCCCGGCGGCTGCAGCGACGCGTCCACTGCGGGCGTCGCCGGCGGGAGAACAGGCGGCGGCGGCGGCGCGTCGCCATGGGGCAAAATGGAAGGCAGCGTCGGTAACACCTGGGGCTGAGGCGAGCCAGTAGATGGGTCCCCAGGGCGCTGACCGGACGGCCCCGTCGCTGAAAGCAGACGGGGAGCGGCAGATCCCGTGCGACGACAGAGGCGCAGCTGGTTAAGATGCCGGCGCACCTCACCAGAGGCCCCCAAAACCAGATACATAGGGCGGCCGAGGCAGTGAAGAATGCGCCCTGCAAGCCAACGCCTTGAACCTCGATAGTGGCGGTAGTAGACAACGTCGCCTGGGGCAAAAGCAGGTATCTGCCGCTGCACAGCAACCTGATGCGGCGGATGTAGCAAAGACATCAAGGTTCGATGAGGGCGACCGTGGAGCAAATCAGCCGGCGAGCGACCATCTCGGGGCTGAGAGCGATACGAGGACAAAAAGAGCAACAACGCGCCCTCCCGAGAATGCGACTCTTTCAACTTCAACATCTGGGACTTGAAAGTCCGGACCAATCGTTCAGCGGCACCGTTTGACTGAGGCGAAAACGGCGCGGATGTCAGATGTTGAATACCATTGGCCTTGCAGAATGACTGAAATTCTGCGGACATGAATTGTGGGCCATTGTCGGAAACAATAGTCTGCGGAAGACCTTCAATGCAAAAGACAGCAGATAACGCTTGGATGGTGGCAGATGACGTCGTGAAAGACATCCGGACAACAAAAGGAAATTGCTGAATGAATCTACCACAACCAACCATCGAGCATTCCGGAATGGACCAGCAAAATCGAAATCGATGTGTAAGCGTTGCCAAGGGGAAGTGGCTTTTGCCCATGCAAAGAATTTCCGCGGTGGTGCGGATTGTTGTTCGGCACACGCCATGCACGAAGAGCACATATGCATAATAGCAGCATCGATTCCGAACCAAGTACAGTGCTGACGAGCAAGTTGTTTCGTTCTCACTATACCCCAATGTCCTTGGTGGAGAAGCCGTAAGATAGAGGACTGTAACGAACGTGGGACCACGATCCTGGACTGATCATTATCAGAACGCAACAGCAAAACACTACGTCATACAAAAAGTCTCTCCTTGTGAGCAAAAAATCGGCGAACCAACGGATCCCCGATCCGTTACTTTGACAAGGGCCATTGCGTAGCAACAAAACGCAGAACGGTAGCAAGGACAGGGTCGGCAGCTGTGGCTGTAGCTACACGACGAAAATCAATCGGAAACGATTCGACCACGTCATCGGTTTCCGAATCAATGAACATGCAAGCAAGTTCGGAGGAATCGAATGCTCTATCCTCAGCAACAGGCAAACGGGACAACGCATCGGTGTCTCTGTGCTTAGCAGTGGACCGATACAAGATATCGTAGCGGTACTGCGAGAGGAAAATAGACCAGCGAATGAATTTCTGCGCTGTACGTGGAGGTACAGGCTTGGTCGGATGAAAAAGCGATGTCAAAGGTTTGTGGTCTGTGATCATGGTAAAGTGACGACCATACAAGAAATCATGAAACTTTGTAACACCAAATACGAGAGCCAATGCTTCTTTCTCGATCTATGAATAATATCTCTGCGCAGACGAGAGCAATTTGGACGCAAAGGCAATAGGGTGATCGTGCGAACCATCTTTGTGCGCAAGCACAGCACCGATCCCGAAATCCGATGCATCCACCATCAACAAAAGGGGCTTCCGGGGATCGAATGGCGTAAGGCAAGTATTGGAAAGCAACGCCGATTTCAACTGGCGAAAGGCGCGTTCGCATTCCGTCGTCCAGACGAACGGAACACCTTTAGGGCGTAAGCGATGAAGCGAAGCTGAAATGGAAGAGGCCTGGCGCACATAGCGATGATAATAAGTAATTTTTCCCGGCACACTCTGTAGCTGCTTCAAATTCTGCGGCGAAGGCAAGTCTTGTATGGCACGAAGGTGCTCGGGACTGGGATGTATGCCTTGGGCATTGAGTACATGTCCCAGGTAGGGTAAGTCACGAGCAAAAAACACACATTTGTCCTTCCGCAAGCGAAGACCATTGTGTCGCAAGACCTGAAATAATGTTCTGAGATTGGCTAAATGTTCTTCTTCCGTCTTTCCGTAGATCACAATATCGTCCAGATAGTTTGCTGCAGTAGGGACCGACGCACAAACAGTTTGTAGATATTGCTAAAACAATGCAGGGGCAGATGCACACCCTAATGGCAGTCGTTTGAATCGATACAAACCAAGATGCGTGTTAACCACCAAAACGCGCTGGGATTCTTCGTCCACCGGTATTTGCAAGTACGCATCTGCTAGGTCCAACTTCGAAAAATATTTACACGGGCACAGTTTGTCAAAAAGATCTTCCGGGCGAGGTAAAGGAAAAGTGGCAGTCACTAGTTGTGGATTCACTGTTGCCTTGAAGTCCACACAAAGTCTCAATTTTCCGGAAGGTTTTGGCAAAATTACTAAAGGTGATGCCCATAGAGAAGCCTGCACACGTTCAATCACACCTTGTGATTCCAAATCGTGTAATGTTTTTGCGACTTCATCACGCAATGCGTGGGGAACATTGCGCGCTCTGAAAAATTTCGGTTGCACTTTGACTTTCAGTTCCAAATGTGCTTTATAGTTCTTAGCGCAACCAAGGCCCGGTGCAAAAATGTCTGCAAATTCTTCACATAGACGAGAAACACTGTCTGAAGGCACAGTCTGGTTCACTGATAGGACCTGATTTACTATAGACAAGTTAAACAACTGAAATAAATCGAAACCAAACAAGTTCACTGCAGAAGAATAACGAAGGACGTAATATGACACAAGTTTTGTTTGTCCTTTGTATGTTGCAAGAAGGCTGCACTGTCCTAACACAGGGATCGCTTGTCCTGAGTAACTACTTAAATTAACATTTGCGGCACACAACGGAGGTGTGCCCAGCTGTTTGTATGTGTCGTGATTGATCAGTGAAACTGCAGCTCCGGTATCGAGCTGGAATGGTATCACTTTGCCGTTAATGTCCAAATCTACAAAAAGTTTATTGTCCTGCTGACGACAAGAGCGACTGTCTCGTGCAACGTGAACTGACTCTGGTGCAAAATCACTTGCGACTTGACGGGAGTTCGGGCGATGTCGACGCACACTTTTTGTGGGACGAACACAGTCACTGTTAGAGAGAGTGGCACTGGGCGGAGTGGAATGAACTACATGAATTTCCATGGGCGAAGTTTCACGAGCCTGAGTATCCTTGGTTCGATTTCGGCGCGAAGCAAAGGGCCTGGAATGGTTGTGAGCTTCCGAGCGGAGCTTTTTCTGGCAAACACTTTGAACATGTCCTTTTTTATTACAGAAAAAGCAAATAGCTTGGCGTGACGGGCAATTCTCACGCGAATGTCTAGTAGCACACCGCGGGCATGATTTCACTGCATTTGCTTGCCTGCGCGGCACACATGGCTGAGAGCCTGGTGGCAGCTGAACGGACGGGCGCGAGGGCTGTTTACTGTTCCATGCAGCGCGCCTGGCAGGCCGGTTAATGTAACACATGGCTGGTGAAGTTTCAAATGATTCCTGAGCAAAGTCAAGTGTGTCCTGTCAATCCAATATGTCAATCACTTGTTGAAGGGAGGGATTGACTAGTTTCAAAATCTGTTCCCTTATACGAAAATCAGAAACGTTCTGTGCAATTGCATCACGTACCATAGTATCTGAATAAGGGAGTCCACATTCACATTCAAAAGCACAATCCCTAGTAAGGCCTTGCAAGGTTGCAACCCACTCCCTATTAGTCTGACCTGCCGTATGTTTTGTACGAAAGAACGTATACCGTTTGGCAACCACATTGACTGATTCTTTGAAATACGCATCTAATGCAGACAAAATTTCTTCATAGGACAGAGTTGCTACGTCGCGGCGGGGAAATAATTTGACTATCACACGGTACGTGGTCACTCCGACGGAAGATAATAAGAAAGGCTGCCACTCGTTGCCCTGAATTCTGTAGACGGCGAGATGGAATCCAAATTGGCGTGACCACTCCGTCCAGCTTTCCAGTGCAGTATCAAAAGGTAGAAAAGTTGGTGCAACTGCGTGTTGTGGCTGCGTGAGCGGTGGAGCGGCGGCTGCCGCATCGTTTTGCATTGCACGTTGACCCTGGACGAGCTGTCCAAGGGCATCCAGTAAGGCCTGCGTCTGCTGATTCTGTAAGCGATAAAATTCGGACAGTACATCTGGAGATGGTGGCGAAGCCATTACACAAGTAAATCAGGGCAGTATAGTTACGAACGCGGTGTGGCCTCCTAGCCAAATGTTGTGGATTGGCAAGAGAGCCAACCCAATATGAGAGGAAGCCGAAAGGCACGCGTTTTAGCTCATGCAGGCTGGCGTGAGGTCTGGAACAGGACAAGGTAATTAGAACTTAGAAAAAAGGAGGTAACTGGTACAATACTTAACTTTAATCCATTAATGTTGGACGTAGCTCTTGTCTGTACATTATTTACAATATCAATAGCAACTGAACATGGCGCCTTGCTAGGTCATAGCAAATGACTTAGCTGAAGGCTATGCTAACTACCGTCTCGGTAAATGAGAGCGTAATTTGTCAGTGAACCATCGCTAGCAAAGTGGGCTGTACAACTGGGGCGAGTGCTAGGAAGCCTCTCTAGACCTGCCGTGTGGCAGCGCTCGGTCTGCAATCACTGATAGTGGCGACACGCGGGTCCGACGTATACTAATGGACCCACGATTTAAAGGCTACCACCTAGCAAGTGTGGTGTCTGGCGGTGACACCACACCACCAATTTTAAACAGGCATGTTCATTTGAATTTGAAGCAGCAAGGCTGTAGGATAATTGCTAGTTCAGTTTCTCTGCTAAAATTTAGGAAATTCCCAAGACAGTACCTTATGTCCTTCCTCTACAGCAGCTCAGCACAGACTGAGCCTTTTTCCTGCCAATTCACAAGTGGGAGAGGAGTAGGGAAGTGGGGGTGGGGGAGGAAGTGTGGAAGGGCGAGGAGTGCAGGGGGTGACATCATCAGTGCAACATTGCCACATTTAACCCCCCCTCCCCCCCCCCCCCACGAAGAACCACCATCTGAAACAAATTGGGCAACAATACAGATCACTTCAGCTTTGTTCCACTACTTCCATAATGGTGTGGGCTGTACTTACAAGGAATAGACTGGGTTCTCTGGCCCATCTGAACCGATCGTAGACTGTAAATGGTTATGTTTGGCTACTTGGAAACCATGTCCCCAAACAATGATGGCATTTTTAAAGATGACAATATGCTATGTCACTGAGCCTTAATTGTTCACAATTGGTTTGAAGAACATTCTGGACAATTCGAGTGAATTATTGGGCCACCCAGTTCATCCAATATGAATCCCATCAAACATTTATGGGACCTAATCAGGAGGCCAGTTCGTGTACAAAATCCTGCACTGGCAACACTGGATAGCTGTAGAGAGAGCATGGCTCAATATTTGTACAGGAGACTTCCAACGACTTGTTGAGTCCATGCAAAGTCAAATTGCTGCACTACATCGGGAAAAAGCATATCTGACACGGTATTAGGAGGTATCTTATGACTTCCGAAACTTCAATGATATTAGGAGGCACCCATGACTTTTGACACCTTGGTGTAATAGTCTGCAGTTGACTGGCATGAATAGAACTGTTGTGATGGTTGACGTCTTGTGGCATAGTAGTTGTCTAAACTCGTTTTCTTTCTCTGTAGTACATCTACATGACTTATTTGTAATTCACAGTTAAGTGATTGGCAGTGAGTTCATCGAACCACTTTCAGACTATTTCTATACTTTACGACACTCGAATGGCACGTAAAAAAAAGATACATTTAAGTCTTTTCGTGCCAGCGTACAACGTGCACACGTCGTTCACAGTGAAAACACAGCGGAATATTGCCCTCTGTGCTCCAAATGTCAGTTCATCTGGAGGGCCCTAAACTTCATAACGTTGTTGGTTGTTCCTATGTTGGTCGGACGTTGAGTTGTTTGTCCGCAGCTCGTGGTCGTGCGGTAGCGTTCTCGCTTCCCACGCCCGGGTTCCCGGGTTCGATTCCCGGCGGGGTCAGGGATTTTCTCTGCCTCGTGATGACTGGGTGTTGTGTGCTGTCCTTAGGTTAGTTAGGTTTAAGTAGTTCTAAGTTCTAGGGGACTGATGACCATAGATGTTAAGTCCCATAGTGCTCAGAGCCATTTTTGAACCGTTGAGTTGTTTGACGGCTGTGGCATAATGCCGAGTTGGCCGAGTCCATTCTCCCTGCCACAGTCTAATGATGCCGGAGACTGGTACTAAAGGTCAATATACCTCTTCTTCAACATTCTCTATTACCTCCTGATGTATCGGGTCGACATTCATGACTGCTATTTCTTACTTACTCCGTTCGGCAGTTCTGACTGCCACACACTACTGTAATTCTTCTCTTACTAGTTGGCATATGAGAGAAACGAGTGGTTTTCCACAAGTGACAAGGGGCCTCATTCGGTACTAGGTCATAATTTTTCAGCCCGACACTGTTTCTGTTATATTCCCTTGATGCGCTGGCAGCAGTTAATGAATTCCTCGGTTGTTGTAACATCCTCTACCAGGATGTCTTGGTACGAGTCCTCTGCGACTCCTTCCATCAAGCGTGAGATTTTGTTGGCTTCAGCCATATTCGTACTCAGAATGTGGCATAGGGCCAAAATATTTTGTATGTAAGACTGTGTGGTTCTGCATGACGATGGTCCTGTTCTTCAACTGTTCTTCCGTTAAGCACACTTGATTTTCATTGTCACCAATCGTTTTCTTCAGTTCGGCTTGGAATTTGACGCAGCTAACGAGCTTCTCTTCGTTGTTCTGGAACCCTTGCTGGACTGTACCGTCCAAGTAGAAGTACACATTTGGCAAACATAAGTCATCCCACCTGCTGTACGCGGATACTCAGTCGAATCGTTTCACCCATTTCATCGGATTCTGACCAGCGTCTCCAAGAAACACTGATGAATGCCCGATGTGAAGCTGACTTGTTGTTGTTTTAGAATCCATTGATTTCCTCAATATATGGACCTTGGTAATGATGCACTTGGCCGGCCGCGGTGGTCTCGCGGTTCTAGGCGCGCAGTCCGGAACCGTGCGACTGCTGCGGTCGCAGGTTCGAATCCTGCCTCGGGCATGGATGTGTGTGATGTCCTTAGGTTAGTTAGGTTTAAGTAGTTCTAAGTTCTAGGGGACTGATGACCACAGCAGTTGAGTCCCATAGTGCTCAGAGCCATTTGAACCATTTGAATGATGCACTTCATGCATTCCAGTTCCTGTCTATGAAGGTGATGGCTTTTCCGTTGATCTAATTGGAGTTATGGTGATGTAGATATTTTGAAGAACTTGACGCCTCCACCGAATAATGTCATGTCGTTACCACAATTTAGTTCAAATCCGAAAGTGGGGTCATCAATGAAGAGCAACACTTAGTGCTGAAAGCTTGTTTATTATGAACATCAGTGTGCAAATAGTAGAAAACTTAACTTCTCGATGGAGTGTGCTGTTATTTACACAAATTTCCAGGAGATACAAACAATATAAATTTTGATAACCTACGAGAAATGATACACTCTAAACAACGCGCAGCATGCCAGCTGGCGCCACTACTCAACATGGCATGCAGCACAGCTCGCAGCAGTATTGTGTCAATGAAAGAAATTTTCAGATCTCAGCTGCATACGGGCACTGAATTAAATGCAACGGCGATATACACTACTGGCCATTAAAATCGCTACACCACGAATATGGCGTTCTACAGGCGCTAAATTTAACCCACAGGAAGAAGATGCTGTGATATGCAAATGATTAGCTTTTCAGAGCATTCACACAAGGTTGGCGCCGGTGGCGACACCTACAACGTGCTGACATAAGGAAAGTTTCCAACCGATTTCTCATACACAAACAACAGTTGACCGGCGTTGCCTGGTGAAACGTTGTTGTGATGCCTCGTGTAAGGAGGAGAAATGCATACCATCACGTTTCCGACTTTGATAAAGGTCGGATTGTAGCCTATCGCGATTGCGGTTTATCGTATCGCGACATTGCTGCTCGCGTTGGTCGAGGTCCAATCATTGTTAGCAGAATATGGAATCGGTGGGTTCAGGATACCCTCCTGAACCCATACGGAACGCCGTGCTGGATCTCAACGGCCTCGTATCACTAGCAGTCGAGATGACAGCCATCTTATCCGCATGGCTGTAACGGATCGTGCAGCCACGTCTCGATCCCTGAGTCAACAGATGGGGACGTTTGCAAGACAACAACCATCTGCACGAACAGTTCGACGACGTAGCGCCTGCGATGGTGTACTCAACGACGAACCTGGGTGCACGAATGGCAAAACGTCATTTTTTCGGATGAATCCAGGTTCTGTTTACAGCATCGTGATGGTCGCATCCGTGTTTGGCGACATCGCGGTGAACGCACATTGGAAGCGTGTATTCGTCATCGCCATACTGGCGTATCACCCAGCGTGATGGTACGGGGTGCCATTGGTTACACGTCTCGGTCACCTCTTGTTCGCATTGACGGCACTTTGAACAGTGGACATTACATTTCAGGTGTGTTACGACCCGTGGCTCTACCCTTCATTCGATCCCTGCGAAACCCTACATTTCAGCAGGATAATACACGCCCGCATGTTGCAGGTCCTGTGCGGGCATTTCTGGATACAGAAAATGTTCAACTGCTGCCCTGACCAGCACATTCTCCAGATCTCTCACCAATTGAAAACGCCTGGTCAATGGTGGCCGAGCAACTGGCTCGTCACAATACGCAGGTCACTGCTCTTGATGAACTGTGGTATCGTGTTGAAGCTGCATGGGCAGATGTACCTGTACACGCCATCCAAGCTCTGTTTGTCTCAATGCCCAGGCGTATCAAAGCCGTTATTACGACCGGAGGTGGTTGTTCTGGGTACTGATTTCTCAGGATATAAGCACCCAAATTGAGTGAAAATGTAATCACATGTCAGTTCTAGTATAATATATTTGTCCAATGAATACCAGTTTATCATCTGCATTTCTTCTTGGTGTAGCAATTTTAATGGACAGTAGTGTATGATGATTTGTACCGGACCAGGACTCGATATGGAATGCTCCGTTTCACTAGAATGGCTGTTTTAACCGCCTCGATCATCCGAGCACGCCTTCTGTTCTACCCAAATTCCCACATGCAGCATACTACACATATAGTGTCCTCCGCCCATTACCCCCTATTTGCTGGCAGATATTCTTTATTTATAAACTATGTTTCCGCCTCATGCCTTATTTTATGTGTGTGTTTTAAGTGTAGCAGTAGGGTAACTTCAAATCTTTGTACGTTGAAAACGTATGAAGATGTGAAGGGCTGTTCGAGATCGGGATCTTAGAAAAACATCGTAAAAATTACAGCCAATTGCTGTGAACAGTCGTCTCGGAATCTGCGGCTGGTTTTGATACCCAAGAAACAAGTTTTTTTTAGTGTTTGTCGATAACAGATAAAGATTTTTGAAAACGGGGGGGAAGTCTCTTCTAGATAAATGCCTAGATAATATACCGTTAAAAATTGAGCAACTTTCTGTGGTTATTTATTTATTGACATTTCGCCTCGTACCGGATTTTACATGCAGAAGTAGGGTAGCTTTGAACTTCTGTATCATGGAAACGGATGAAATAATCAGGAATATTCTCAAGGCTGTTCGAGGTCGAGATACTAGAAACATATTGTAAAAACTTCATCAATTTGCTGTGCATAGACGTGTTGGAATCCTCTGATGGGTTTTGTTTCACTGGTGACGGCGAAAACGTAATTTAAAAAAAAAAATTGGGGAGGTTTCCCAAAGAACCTCACATGAACTAATGGCGCCTCCATAAGTCTCATCAAGCCCACTGTACACCACATCAAACGCAAAAAGAATCAACCGATTTGCTCCATTCGCCTTGAGCATATTGGTAAGCATGCTATCGTATGCATACCGATTACCTCTCTTTAATTCTCAGAGAAAGCTGAAATAAATCTTCATTAGTTCAATGATGTTATCATAATTAACAGCTACTTTTCATAACGAATATTGATTACTCAATTTTTATTTATGTCTACGAGAGTGGAGAGTCAACGTTTTCATAACTTTTGAGTAAGTCCGACTATAGCACAATTGATGAATGGGGTACTTACATCTGAAAAGCTGCATATCATAATCGTATCTCAGTATTTAAGTGCCTATTATCTTGACGTGTGGTTTATAAATCTTCACGGCCTTCAGTCGACTTAATCTTAACCAAAAAGAATATTTAATATAATACAGAGCAGTCACGCTTCAGTCATGCCAATGTACATTGTAAACATGCTACATACCACACAGTTTTTAACAAATGCAGTTTCACAACGTCGTCTTTAAACGGCAGTACCTCGTCATAATACTCGTTCTTCCTACACATTATTTCATAATACACAGGCCAAACTTTAGTTCGTCACTCGCTGTCTCATAAGCTCCAGAGCTGCTTCAGATGCACCACACTGTCTCTTAAGCTTCCTAACTACTTAAAACGGCTCAAAACCAACTTCAAAGTTATACCAACTTCAAAGTTATAGTTTACTCTAATTGTTCTAGGCTATCTTGCCAACTATATACAAACAAATTACTAACATCAGGTGGTTATAATTAAACTGTAGCTACTCACAGAGGTCGAGTGTGGGTTGTAATTATTGTATGTCAGCGAAATTTGGTAGATATTCCAATGGGTTAATGCGGAACTGATTTACGCATGAAAAAGATTAGTTCCAATTTTAGTCCCCAGATGCAAATCTGGCGCTATGAACGCAAGAAAGACATACAGAAATGTTTCCGTCTGTATTGGATAAGGAACGGTACATGGATAGGAAAGGTCAAACAAGTAAGAAAGGCATAATGTTGATTTTGTTATTAGCCACTGCTTACGTAACTTGTCCAGTATGAACATCGGAGACGTCGACGGGATGCTGCATCCGTAAAACGACGTGGTGAGCAGCTGCTCTCAGTAGTTCCAATAGAATCTGAGCAACGTTTCCTGTATACTCGCCTTCAGATCAGGTAGAGGCGGAACGTGTCCCTAGTAAACACAGTCTTTTAGATATCCCCAGAGTCAAAAGTCAGATGGATTCAGATCAAGTGAACTTGCAGATCATGCATCTGGAAAACCTCTGAAGATAACATGTTCGTGGGAGGTTGCATTAAGCATATCTTTCACAGGGTGAGCGACAGGAAGTGTTATCCCATCTTGCGTTAAAACAGTGGTTTCCACACAGTTGTGCTCTTCCAAAGCAGGAATCACATGCTGTACAAACAGGTCTCGATAATGTGGAGACGTCACTGTACGCCTGACAAGCTCTCTGGGTGAATTCGCTTAACAGAAAAAAGGACCGAGAATAAAACTACTTTGGATCCACACCACACAATCACATAAAACAAGTGCAATGGGCCTTCGTGCGCAACTCGCGGTTTAACAGTACCGTAAATTCGGCAGTACTCTGTTTTCACAGCACACTGTTGTGTAAAATGTGTCTCGTCACTCCACAGAATCGTGCCTGGCCACGTCATCATCTTTGATCGGTGCCAGAAACCGAACAGCAAATTCAGAACGTTGGTGCGGATCGTCAGGTTCCAGTTGCTTCACCGTCTGGATCTTATATTGGTACCAGTGCAAATAGACCGCAAAGATTTCCATACTGTTGACTGGGACAGACAATTCCAGTGAGACCGCACGGGCCCTAACACTGCCCAGAGCACTTGCTGCATGGTCAGCTGCAGCAACAGCAACATCGCCAATATTTTCCACTGGGATAGGATGCCTTCCTCTTCCAGGTGCCACAGTAAGCTCACCTGTGTTTTAGAATTTCATTATCATTTTCTTTAAACCGGATAACGACGTCGGCTCTCTCCTCAGACCTTCCAGCCAGCGATACTCTCTCAATGCAGCACTGTAATCGCTGCCGTTCACATAAAACAGTCTCACTAACAGCGCACGGTCTCTCTTCCCGACAGCCATACTCTTCACTCATGTTATGGCTTCCCAAATGACAGTTCAGATGCCATACAGTCATACAAACACTTTACAGCTCCACATTTGAACCTGGTGGCCACAACTGAACTAATTTGTTTTCCACTGTACATCGGTTCCGCATTAATGCATCAGCAATTCTACCACATTCCACTGCCATATGATAATCACAGCCCAGTAACCAGGTAGGTGCACTTCAGTTACACTCCTGGAAATGGAAAAATGAACACATTGACACCGGTGTGTCAGACCCAGCATACTTGCTCCGGACACTGCGAGAGGGCTGTACAAGCAATGATCACACGCACGGCACAGCGGACACACCAGGAACCGCGGTGTTGGCCGTCGAATGGCGCTAGCTGCGCAGCATTTGTGCACCGCCGCCGTCAGTGTCAGCCAGTTTGCCGTGGCATACGGAGCTCCATCGCAGTCTTTAACACTGGTAGCATGCCGCGACAGCGTGGACGTGAACCGTATGTGCAGTTGACGGGCTTTGAGCGAGGGCGTATAGTGGGCATGCGGGAGGCCGGGTGGACGTACCGCCGAATTGCTCAACACGTGGGGCGTGAGGTCTCCACAGTTGTCGCCAGTGGTCGGCGGAAGGTGCACGTGCCCGTCGACCTGGGACCGGACCGCAGCGACGCACGGATGCACGCCAAGACCGTAGGATCCTACGCAGTGCCGTAGGGGACCGCACCGCCACTTCCCAGCAAATTAGGGACACTGTTGCTCCTGGGGTATCGGCGAGGACCATTCGCAACCGTCTCCATGAAGCTGGGCTACGGTCCCGCACACCGTTAGGCCGTCTTCCGCTCGCGCCCCAACATCGTGCAGCCCGCCTCCAGTGGTGTCGCGACAGGCGTGAATGGAGGGACGAATGGAGACGTGTCGTCGTCAGCGATGAGAGTCGCTTCTGCCTTGGTGCCAATGATGGTCGTATGCGTGTTTGGCGCCGTGCAGGTGAGCGCCACAATCAGGACTGCATACGACCGAGGCACACAGGGCCAACACCCGGCATCATGGTGTGGGGAGCGATCTCCTACACTGGCCGTACACCACTGGTGATCGTCGAGGGGACACTGAATAGTGCACGGTACATCCAAACCGTCATCGAACCCATCGTTCTACCATTCCTAGACCGGCAAGGGAACTTGCTGTTCCAACAGGACAATGCACGTCCGCATGTATCCCGTGCCACCCAACGTGCTCTAGAAGGTGTAAGTCAACTACCCTGGCCAGCAAGATCTCCGGATCTGTCCCCCATTGAGCATGTTTGGGACTGGATGAAGCGTCGTCTCACGCGGTCTGCACGTCCAGCACGAACGCTGGTCCAACTGAGGCGCCAGGTGGAAATGGCATGGCAAGCCGTTCCACAGGACTACATCCAGCATCTCTACGATCGTCTCCATGGGAGAATAGCAGCCTGCATTGCTGCGAAAGGTGGATATACACTGTACTAGTGCCGACATTGTGCATGCTCTGTTGCCTGTGTCTATGTGCCTGTGGTTCTGTCAGTGTGATCATGTGATGTATCTGACCCCAGGAATGTGTCAATAAGGTTTCCCCTTCCTGGGACAATGAATTCACGGTGTTCTTATTTCAATTTCCAGGAGTGTATAATCACCTGTTATATTGACATAATTGCACTGCATCCTAAATCCTTTTGTATCGAAAATGGGTTACACACCCTCTGAGACAATTAATAATGTTTCTTCAAACTGATTTACATTATGGCATCGCAAAACACATTGAATACAATGAACATAAATCTTGACAAGGATTAATCTTCCTTGTTACGATTCTTAAAACACTTTAGCGTCTAGTGGTGGCTAGAGGTAAAGAAATGCGCTGTTGTATGATTCAACAACCAGATGCGATGAGCATGCACTTTCCATCATTAGCGCAGGTACTACTGTCACTCGTCCGCACGTTGTAGTGTGCTGAGAGCAGGTGGCACGGCAGTGCGTTTACGTTACTTCATGTGATGTGACTCTTTGAGGCATTGCAACACATACACACACACACATTAACGCAACTGAATATATACTGTTAACGTAACTGAATGTGTTGTATATATTCTCTGAATATGTCCTGAAGAGTCAGAGAAACTGGTACACCTGCTTAATGTCGTGCAGCAGCCCCCCCCCCCCCCCCCTGTGTACGCGGAAGTGACGCAACCATGAATCCTGCAGGGCTGTCCATAAATCCATAAGAGCCTCCACCAGGTGGAATAATGCATCTCAGCAAGGTCCATGGATTATTGAGGTTGTCTCCATACCCGTACATATTCCTCCGCTCGATACAATTTTAAACGAGACTCGTCCGACCAGGCAACAAGTTTCCAGTCATCACAGTCCAATGTCGGTGTTGACGGGCCCAGGCGAGACGTAAAGCTTTGTGTCGTGCAGTCATCAAGGGTACACAAGTGGGCCTTCGGCTCCAAAAGCCCATATCGATAATGTTTCGTTGAATGGTTCGCACACTGACACTTGTTGATGGCTCAGCATTCAATTCTGTAACAATTTGCGGAACGGTTGCACTTCTGTCACGTTAAACGATTCTCTTCAGTCATCGTTGGTCTCGCTCTTGCAGGATCTTTTTCCGGCCGCAGCGGTGTTGGACATCTGATGTTATACCGGACTCCTGATAAAAAATTCAAATGGCTCTGAGCAGTATGGGACTTAACATCTGAGGTCATCAGTCCCCAAGACTTAGAACTACTTAACCGTAACTAACTTAAGGACATCACACACATCCATGCCCGAGGCAGGATTGGACTCCTGATATTCACGGTACATTCGTGAAATGGTTGTACGGGAAAATCCCCCCTTCATCGCAACTCGGAGTTGCTGTGTTCCATCGCTCGTGCGCCGACTATAACACCAAGTTCAAACTCACTTACATCTTGATACCCTGCACTGTAGCAGCAGTAACCAATCTAACAACTACGTCAGACATTTGTTGTCTTATACAGGCGTTGCCGACTGCAGCGCCGTATTCTGCCTGTTTACATACCTCTGTATCTGAATACGTATGCATACCAGTTTCTTTGGCGTTTCAGTGTAAATGTGATTGGTGTATGTTAATTGCACAATTTTTTGTCATTTCTGTTTTATAAATATAAAACTGTGAAGATCTAAAAGGTATGTAAGATAAGGTTGTAAAACTTTTAAGATTTCTGATCACTCTCTGGATAGGCTGTTGCTGTGTAAATGTTAAACTTTGTCTATGGGGAACCCCACGTTAGGCTGCCGCGCTACGACAGGTGTGCGCGCCTGCAGAAACAGGTGAGAACTAAAAGTGACAGCATTTGCGTACGAGGTAAGAAATCAGCATGTGACCAATGGAATGGATCGTTAATCATTCTCGTACCACTAATTATTACCTTGGATGGGCAAAGGAACATATGCACAGGCCTTTAATAAACTTGCTATATTTATAGTCATTCCTCAGCGTTCTGTATTAGGTCTTACACTCTTCATTTTATAAAAATGATTTGTCAACAGTTCTCTCCTACTGCCTACACCACATATAGGCTGATGACATCCCGTTATACTCGTATATAAGTTATATAAGTGCAAAACCAGTAAACTTGAATACAGCTACTAAGAAATCATTGCTGATCTGAGTTCACTATCAAAGTACCCACGGAGTATAGGGTTAAAGTTCAATCCATCCAAAACCTAAACGGTCCTCGTGGGTAGTTCTAGGCTCATTGGGACGAAATATCGGAAATCCCTACAATCTTTAATCCTAAGTGGGGCAAATATCAATTTCTCTCCCTCAGCAAAGAGTCTAGAAGTAACAATAGATGGAAAGCTAAATTTAGCTGAGGACACAGTTGCAATGTGAAACAACACATCAGCATATCTCCATGCTCTACAAAAATGTATAAAGCTCTTCCTTTTTTATCTAAAAACTGTAGTTTACACTTCCGATTGTTGATTGCAGCTGTGTTGCCCTACGAGGTCTTTCTCAGGCAAGTTCACGGCGCCTGGAAATAGTGAAAAACGCCTGCGTTTGATATAGTTGTGACTTTCGGCTCTTTGATCATATTTCACCATGTTATGCATGGTTACTCCGGCTACACCCAGACAACCACAGAGATCTCCATACACTGTCTCTTCTATTTTTTTATCAACGTATACCGTCCCTCATGTCTCTCCTCGATCTTAACGCTTTTTTCTGAATATCAAAGCAGAAACACTCGCTCCCATTAAAGTACAATCATATCGGTTCCATTTCACCACAGCTGATTTCAGAAAATGGTTCAAATGACTCTGAGCACTATGGGACTTAACATCTGAGGTCATCAGCCCGCCAGAACTTAGAACTACTTAAACCTAACTAACCTAAGGACATCACACACATCCATGCCCGAGATAGGATTCGAACCTGCGACCGTAGCGGTCACGCGGTTCCAGACTGAAGCGCCTAGAACCGCTCGGCTACCGCGGCCGGCGAAATTGTAATCATTTGTTTGTCTGTACATGTACATCACATCTGTCGATTTCCGTCTCATTCAGATATTTCCTTCGTTGCGCGTATTGTTATTTTGCTTAGAGTGTACCTTTTGTATCTCCTTTTACTATTATTATTATTAGTGGCGGAAGCAACATTACTGCTACAATTAGCGTTATTAATTCATAGGCAGCACTGTTATTCATATTGCCTTTACTTTCACTTAAATCATGATTAATTCTATTAATACCATTTTATTACCAATTATCATATTACCCGAAGAGCCAAAGAAACGGGTATAGGCATGCGTACTCAAATACAGAGGTATATAAACAGGCAGAATACGGCGCTGCCGTCGACAATGCCTGTATAAGATAAGTGTCTGGCGCAGTTGTTAGATTGGTTACTGCGGCAATGCACGTTATCAAGATGTAAGTGAGTTTGAACCTGGTGTTATGCTTGGTGCACGAGCGATGGGATGCAGCATCTCCGACAGCAATGAACTGGGGATTTTCCCGTACGACCATTTTACGAGTGTACTGTGAAATCAGGAATCCGGTAAAACATCAAATCTCCGACATTCCTTCGGCCGAAAAAAGATCCTGCATGAACGGGACCAACGACGACTGAATAGAATCATTTAATGTGACAGATACGCAGCCCTTCCGCAAATTGCTGCAGATTTGAATGCTGGACCGTCAACAAGTGTCAGCGTGCGATCCATTCAACGAAACATCACCGATATGGGCTTTGGAGCCGAAGGCTAGTTGTGTACCCTTGATGACTGCACAATATAAAGCTTTACGTCTCGCCTGGGACCGTCAACAATGACATTGGACTGTTGATGATTACAATCATGTTACCTGGTCGGACGAGTGTCATCTCAAATTGTATCGAGCGGATAGACGTGTACTGGTATGGAGACAACCTCACGAATTCATGGAACCTGTATGTCAGCAGGGAACTTTTCAAGATGGTGGAGGCCCTGCAGTGGTGTGGGACGTGTGCAGTTGGAGTGATATGAGGCCCCTTATATGTCTAGATACGACAGAATTGCTACAGAGTGGCTCCGGGAACACTCTTCTGAGTTTAAACTCTTCCGCTGGCCACCAAACTCCCCAGACATGCACATTATTGAGCATATCTGGGGTGCCTTGCAACGTGCTGTTCAGAAGAGATCTGCACCCCCTCGTACTCTTATGGATTTATGGACAGCCCTGCAGGATTCATGGTGTCACTTCTCTCCAGCAGTACTGCAAACATTAGTAGAGTCCCCGCCACGTTGTGTTGCGTCCCTTATGCGTACCCGCGGGGGCCCCTGCACGATATTAAGAAGGTGTACCAGTTTCTTTGGCTCTTCAGTGTACTACTGGTATTTCTTAAGTAACTATGATGTAAAAAAATTGCTGTATGGATGAAACCCTGGTCTCATATAAGAGAGAATGCTACACATCATTTGAAAGTCCTACAGTGCTGTACTAGATGTACCCATGTTGTATAAGAAAACATTATTGCATTTACTCTTTCGCGAACTTACATTTTCCGTATATGAGCAGCATTTCTACCGTCTCTTCGTTGGTGGTCATTCAATTCACACAATCCATCAGCTGAAGACACTTGACTGAATTAACGGTGTGCATTTTCCTCTGTTTCCATTTACGAGGTGCGTTGCCAGGGGTAACGGCAATGTGTGCTCATACAGAAGAGTCAGAGTCAGTTTTGCGTTACGTTTTTAAAAACCTCGCATTTACGTGAATGGTCCACTGTGACTCGCTTTTGGACCAGTCTTGAGGGGGGGAAGTGGATTACCGAATAAAAATGTTGGGTGCTTTTAGAAAGACATACTGCTGTTTAGATCATCGTAACAAAGTTACAAGAAAGGTAGTCACGGTCGTTAATGTCTCCTAGCAACTAAACAGCATTTACTTGATACATTTTTTATTTTTACTTTGGACACAAAGGTATTTGGGGCGGTAAAGATAAATGGGGCAACATGTATGTTTTGGCGATTATATCATAAATTGAAGTTATGATAATGTCAATCGGAATGAAATGAGAGAGAAATTAAAAACTTCTCTTCAAATACCAGTACCACTAACATTCCACCAAAATCACTGAAAACAAAATAGGGCCGTTACCAAATTGGTTCCAGATGTACAATTAGCTTTACTGATTCTTAAACCCGGTGTTCGCAGTTATTAATTTATGCTCTGTGCTGTAATGAATCAAGTGGTTTCCCCTTCCGTTGTTTCCGCCAGTGCCTGTTCCTAAATTATTTTTCCTACGATCTAATTCCAGTTACTCATCACAGTTAAATTATCGTCTACCTTAACTTTTTAAATAGTCTCTTTGATCTCGTCTTATACTGTTTCTATCTCTTCTACGTCTATGAAACTAGTAGGCATACACTGATGAGCTAAAACATTATGACCACTGCCCACAGCGAGGTCGTATACTGCCTGGCGGCTCTGAGGGGATGTGACGCCGTAAGAGAAGTATATGACCGGAGCAGAGACGAATGGAGAATCATTCTAAGGACGATAAGTGGCGCAAATGCGGATATCCGCCGACTTAAGCGGCTTTCACGAAAGCCAGATTGTTGTCGCCCAGTGCCTGGGAGCGAGCATCTCGGAAATGGCAAAGCTGGTCGGCTGTTCGCGTGCTGGTATCGTATCTATGGAAAGTGGTTGAAGAATGCTGAAACCACGAGTAGACGACAAGAAGATGGACGACCATATCTCATCACAGAACTGTGGTATACACCACTCCTAACAAACACCGAACAATGCGCTCCAGTACGCGGCCGCCAAATACATCACCGGCCGCACTTCTCTGGGCGACCCGCTGCTTCCATCGCTGGCCGTCTTCACACGCACGCTCCCTTACGTGGCCGAGAAATACATCGCTGGCCGCACTTCTCCGGGCGGCTCGCGGCTACCATCGCTGGCCGCCTTCGCGCGCGCGCGTTTGTCAGCACCCAGCAATTGGCTACTCCAGGAAACATTGCGATTGGTTTTCCCTGGAAAACAGCGACCCCAGCCCACTGCTCCATTAACTAGCAAGCCTAATATAAACCCGGCCGCCGCCGCAAACGACAGTTCTCATCGGGAAGTGCAGTACGCCGTGTTCCAGCTGCTTGTGGATGACTCGCCGCACCACTCGAGGTTACCTGGCTGCTCGGCGGAAATCTTGCGACTTCACTTGAAGAGACTGAACTTCACTGGACTTGGGAATAATTACGGGACGTGCACCCCACCATGCACATTTGGACATTGGTATAACCAAACTTTAATTATGCATTACTTCTGAGTGTGAGCCTGGGTAGGCGCTTGGCTAACATAATTGTTAAAAAGTGATTTGTGATTTAATAAACCACACTGAAGAGGTTATTGTGTTATTCCTGGTTATAACGAGAACATAGGGATCGGAGGCTTGCCCGCTTACTAAAGCACGATAGGCAGCGATCTGTGGCGTATCTGACAACAGAGTACAGTGCTGGCGCACGCACAAGTTTTAGGAGGGCACCGTTCAGACCACAGTGTTGAACATGGTGTTCCTCAGCAGAGGACCACTAAGAGTTCCAATGTTGACCCAACAACATCGTCAGTTATTGTTACAGTGGGTACTCCATCACTGAGATTGGACCGCGGATCAATGGAATCATGTCGCCTGGTCGGATGGCTCTGAGCACTATGGGACTTAACTTCTGAGTTCATCAGTCCGCTAGAACTTAGAACTACGTAAACCTAACTAACCTAAGGACATCACACACATCCATGCCCGAGGCAGGATTCGAACCTGCGACCGTAGCGTCGCGCGGTTCCGCACTATAGCGCCTAGAACCGCTCGGCCACCCCGGCAGGCCTGGTCGGATGAATCCCATTTAGTGTTAAAGCAGATCGATGGTCGTGGCCAGATACGCTGTCATCCAGGTGAACGGCCGCTCGAAACATGCAGGCCGGTGGGAGCAGTATTATGTAATGGAGCATATTCACCTGGGCCTCCATGGGACCTGCGGTGGTGACCGAAGGCACTATGAGAGCTGTCAACTATGTGAACATTGTTAAGAAACACCAGTAACCCCTTATGCTTGATGTCTTCCCCAAAAGCGATGGCATCTTCCACCTGGATAACTGTCCGTGTCACAAGGCCAGCTCCGTGCAGCAATGGCTTGAGGATTACGGTAGTGAACTCACGTTGATGTCTTGACCATCAAATTCGGCTTATCTGAATCCGACGAAACCAAACTGGTACGCTATCGGACACCAGGTTCGCCCCCACAAACCATCCACCCGCACATTGCGTACATAGCTGTCCGTAGTCATCTGGTACCACAAACCTCTGAAAACCTATTAAGTACTTGTCAAATCCATGGCACGCAAAATCATTGCTGAGTTGCTTTCCAGAGTCGGACCAACACGCCTTTATGTAGGTGGTCATAATGTTTTGGCTGTTCAGTGACAAACTTGTGTTACTATGGTGAACGTCGGCTTCGTGTCTGTCTTGGCAAGGACAATGCTTTCACTATGCCATTCATAGAAGCTTACTTGATTCTCCAGTTTCTTATTCATCATTAGATATCCTGTATTATTCCCATTAGATTTTGTACCGTTTACCCTGAAGTCACTTGATAAGAAGTCCTGTTCTTCCTGCCACTACGCTTCACTAATTCTATTATATCTACCTTCAACCTATCCATTTACCTCTCTTAATTCTCTAATCAGTCTACCTGATTAATGGAGCTTACATTCCACGCTCCAACGTGTATGATGGCAGTACGCTCTTTAGTAGTCCCCACAGAGAGATGCGAATGGGCGACTACTGTACTTCAGCAATATTTTACCCAAGAATATGACATCATCATCGAGAGAGGTGGTGCAGTGGTTAGCACACTAGACTCGCATTCGGGAGGACGATGGTTCAAAGCCACGTCTGGCCATCCAGATTTAGGTTTTCCGTGATTTCCCTAAATCACTCCAGGCAAATGTCGGGGTGGTTCCTTTGAAAGGGCACGGCCGACTTCCCTCCCCATCCTTCCCTAATCCGATGGGACTGAAGCTCTCGCTGTTTGGTCTCCTCCCTCAAATCAACAAACCAACCTATGATGTCATCATCAACCATACAGTAGAGCTATACGCTATCGGGGAAGAACTATAGTTTACCCTCGCTTTCAACAGTTCGCACTACTATCATTGCAAGGCCATGCTGGATAATGTTATAAGGCCAGATCAGTCAGTCATCAAGACCATAGCCCTTCAGCTACTGAAAAGCCTGCTGGCCTATGCAGGAACCACAGGTTGTCTCGTCTCTCCAAACATACGCCTGTGTTGTGGTTCGCGTACTGTACAGCTATTTGTTTCGTTAAGACACGAAATCGACCCCACTTTGACAAAGTCCATGGTTCATGGAGAGGTATCTTGTTGAGAGATAACACCATGGAGAGCTCAAAGATAGAGCACAGTCACCAGCCTCAACGTGACAAAAATGTAATGCTTGCTGTCGAAATTACCTTCTGTACGAACCAAAGGAGAACGTGTTGGTCCGCAGCTCGTGATCGTGCGGTAGCGTTCTCGCTTCCCACGCCCGGTTTCCCGGGTTCGATTCCCGGCGGGGTCAGGGATTTTCTCTGCCTCGTGATGACTGGGTGTTGTGTGCTGTCCTTAGGTTAGTTAGGTTTAAGTAGTTCTAAGTTCTAGGGGACTGATGACCATAGATGTTAAGTCCCATAGTGCTCAGAGCCATTTGAACCATTAGAACGTGTTGTTTACCCAATGGCACCCTATGCTATCTACCAGATACTGGGGCTGTATGACGATGACGAATACAATTGGGATATGTTCGTTCACCTTGGGGCTTCCACACATGCATGCGCCTATCTCGATACTGTACACAGAACCGGGATTCGTCCGGAAAGTTGACGCGGTGCCGCTCCTGTTTCCATTGTTGGGCGCACTTCCGTCGGCTCGCCGCTCTATGCTTCCGCGTCAAGGGAAGCCGCAACAATGGTCGTCGTATCGACAGCACATGGTGCTCCTAGTCATCGCGCTGACCATGTGGATATATGTCTTGCTGCAAATAGGCACACTTCTTGACTCGAGGTACATTACGTGGCTCCACGATCCTACACGACCGAACGAACAACGTCTCTCCTTCCGGGCACTAGTGACGCAGGACCACCGAGATCCTGCATGGAGTTGGATTTGGCCACTCTGGAATCATCGATTTTATAATCGCATGACAGTTGTGGGATGTCGACCAACGCGAGCAGCAGTATCGCGGAACGATAAACTCCAGACAGACGTTTCCCTTCTTACATGAGGTATAACACGACCCTCCAACAAGTAAACAACATTCACATGCGATCAATGAATGAGAAACCCGTTGTGTAATCTTGACTTATATACAGAACGTAGATGGTGTTACTCCTGCCTACTTCTTGCGTTGTGCTGGAATGCAAATTTCTGTGTCCTCCAAAAGCCTAGAGCACAGTAGACGGCCAAGGCGCCTGCGACTCAGGCGCAACATCGTTAAGGTTAAACTCTGGAGAGGCCGTACACCACAAGGACTATTTTACATATACACCTTACGTGACACAAATAGTTGCCAACTGCATATCAATCCGCCAAACGTGAATATAAGCAGACACAGGACTCATCTGCAGTCGCCTCCAAGACGAGTCAAACTGGACATTATAAAAGCCGTGTTAGTCATCGTTCACTGGTTTTAAGATTTCATCAGTGTTTAATAGTGAACGTCGAATTTTTTATTCATTACAGAATTCTCATACACTTCTACAGCTTATGAGATAACCAGTTCCCTGATATGTATCATGTTTTTGTGATACCTATTAAATTTAGCTCTTGTGGCGTGACATATCTCGAAACTGACCAACTGATTTATATAAAAAAATGGTAATTTTAGATCCTTGCCCATCTCCCCTGCATAATTTCTGTGGACGCACATGACAGCTTGTAATCTTGCGGGCACATAAAACCGACCCCGCCTCTTTCGCTGCGGAGCGATCGCTCTGCCACTGCGGATGCTTTAGTTGCTGTTTCGTTAGTGGGTGTGAAGCTCTGCATCCACGTTTTATCCACAGAAACATTTCCAAGCACAAGATCAGTTGGAATGAACGAACCAGATTAACCACCATTCGTCTTTTACAAAAGACGGAGCGAGTGTGGTTTTTATGCGTAATCCCCAGATAGTCAAATTGCGATCTTATTTCACACGTAGACCTCACAAACATAACACAAAAATAGTTCAGCACGAATACACTTGGAATATAATTTTTAATATTCATAGACATATAGAGAACAAGAGTTTCTCTGCCACATCTCTCGATGTGCCGACAGAAATAGCACAAGGACAATACGCTAGGTAAGGAGGAGGACACCATCCAATTCGCGATTTATTGCAGAATGATGAGATCATCAGGTAACTGTTACTGTTCACAGAAAAGCCATGTTTTAAGGAAGATGGTGTGAAACTCACATGAGCGTATTAGTCCAGTCAGACGCAATGCTAAAAATAATGATAAAGTGTCATTTATGGGTACCGATGCTCTCTCCCTATGGATGTAGATAGTCGCTGGAAGTGTCTGCTTTCATTCTCATGCGGAGTTTATTTTCCGGTACCGTTTACTATTACAAGCCGATGTTAACTAACATGTCCGTCTACGAAGTACAAAGTTATTTTTATCTGACTCCTGCTTTACTGCTCATATATCATTAGATCTTTGCGTTAACGTAGTAGGTTTATAGTGTGTCCGTTCTACCTATATACGCTATTTAGTCCATCGATTCACAAACGATTTCTCTTTGTCGTGTTGGAACGACTATCATACGCCTTCTAAAGTGAGCATGCGTAGTCAGAAGATGCCTCTATCAGTGCTATCAAATAAGAATTTAGCCTGTTTCCTGAGAGAGTAAATAACAACTGCTGTGATTAGAAACTAATTTAGGCCCCAAGGTCTCCCGATCTCATGGCGTATGGAATGCGTCTATGTGTTTCCCCTTTCCAGCAGCTTTGAATGAACTGTATATAACACCACCAAGCAAAAGCAGTGAATGCAGGTACTCCAGACCAGCTCGCACAATACGTTAAATGTATTCGCAGTTGCGATTACGAAAACCATCAGCTGTATAAGGGAGTGATGACAATGGAAATACACTACTGGCCATTAACATTGCTACACCACGAAGATGACGTGCTACAGACGCGAAATTTAACCCACAGGAAGAAGATGCTGTTGTATGCAAGTGATTAGCTTTTCAGAGCATTCACACAAGGTTGGCACCGGTGGAGACACCTACAACGTGCTGACATGAGGAAAGTTTTTCATCCGATTTCTCATACACAAACAGCAGTTGACCGGCGTTGCCTGGTGAAACGTTGTTGTGATGCCTCGTGTAAAGAGGAGAAACGGGTACCATTACGTTTCCGACTTTGATAAAAGTCGGATTGTAGCCTATCGCGATTGCGATTTATCGTGTCGCGACATTGCTGCTCGCGTTGGTCGAGATCCAATGACTGTTAGCAGAATATGGAATCGGTGGGTTCAGGAGGGTAATACGGAACGCCATGCTGGATCCCAACGGCCTCGTATCACTAGCAGTCGAGATGACAGGCATCTTATCTTCATGGCTGTAACGGATCGTGCAGCAACGTCTCGATCCCTGGGTCAACAGATGGGGACTTTTGCAAGACAACAACCGTCTGCACGAACAGTTCGACGACGTTTGCAGCAGCACGGACTATCAGCTCGGAGACCATGGCTGCGGTTACCCTTGACGCTGCATCACAGACAGGAGCGCCTGCGATGGTGCGCTCAACTACGAACCTGGGTGCACGAATGGCAAAACGTCATTTTTTCGGATGAATCCAGGTTCTGTTTACAGCATCATGATGGTCGCATCCGTGTTTGACGACATCGCGGTGAACGCACATTGGAAGCGTGTATTCGTCATCGCCATACTGGCGTATCACCCGGCGTGATGGTATGGGGTGCCATTGGTTACACGTCTCGGTCACCTCTTGTTCGCATTGACGGCACTTTTGAACAGTGGACGTTACATTTCACATGTGTTACGACCCGTGGCTCTACCCTTCATTCTATCCCTGCGAAACCCTACATTTCAGCAGGATAATGCACGACCGCATGTTGCAGGTCCTGTACGGGCCTTTCTGGATACAGAAAATGTTCGACTGCTGCCCTGGCCAGCACATTCCCCAGATCTCTCACCAACTGAAAACGTCTGGTCAATGGTGGCCGAGCAACTGGCTCGCCACAATACGCCAGTCAGTACTCTTGATGAACTGTGGTATCGTGTTGAAACTGCATGGGCAGCTGTACCTGTACACGCCATCCAAGCTCTGTTTGACTCAATGCCCAGGCGTATCAAGGCCGTTATTACGGCCGGAAGTGGTTGTTCTGGGTACTGATTTCTCAGGATCTAAGCAACCAAATTGCGTGAAAATGTAATCACATGTCAGTTCTAGTATAACATATTTGTTCAATGAATACCTGTTTATCATCTGCATTTCTTCTTGGTGTAGCAATTTTAATGGCCAGTAGTGGGGCTCGAAGCCGGATTTCCCGCTTTGCGCGAACGGTCGCCTTAACCGCTGAAGCTCTCGGTGCACAGCCAGACCCACACTTCCATCTGACATCGTTCCTATGTCACAACCTGTACTCCCACACACATTATGTAAATCACGTACACGGGAGCACATTTTAACTGAAAGTCGCTGCCTGTTATCGGCGGAGTAAATAAGATATTGCAGTACCTGTATTGTTAAGAAGAACGATAGCCGGCCGAAGTGGCCGCGCGGTTCTGGCGCTGCAGTCTGGAACCGCGAGACCGCTACGGTCGCAGGTTCGAATCCTGCCTCGGGCATGGATGTGTGTGATGTCCTTAGGTTAGTTAGGTTTAACTAGTTCTACGTTCTAGGGGACTGATGACCTCAGCAGTTGAGTCCCATAGTGCTCAGAGCCATTTGAAGATCGATACGGTCCGAAGGAACCACTCAGCAAATATATCCGAATAATCGATGGAATTTTGCCGCGGACCTTGGGTTCACGCTGAATATCTTTCACATTTTCAGAGGTACAGCAATCGAAGGAGGCAATTTGATTTTCTTCTGTGAAAGAAAATGTAGAAATAGAATCAAATATTTCGATTTGATGTTCATTGTTGTCAAGCTTGGTATCCATGTCCTTTTAAATTGAGCGGATACAACGTATTGTAGAACTGACACCCATATGATCAAAATTTCTTTCTCTTCTGGGAAAGGTTCTGCAATAGGACTGCTGAAATAATTACTGAAGGCTTCGTTCCTTGCTCTTCTGACAGGTAACTATGTTCTGATGAACGTCTAATTAACTGCGGCTTTATTTTTCGCTCTGCAGCTATTGTCACCAAACATTTTTTTAAAGGAACTTCCTAATATTGTTCGCACGCTGCACAATCGTCTGACATTTCTAACAATTAAGATAGCTAGGAACGTTCTCTTGTAGTACCTGGTCCACTGTCCATTTAACTTGAGCGATATTCCTCCACATGTTCCTTACCTGAACTGGATTATTCGATACCTCGTCTCAGAAATGACAAAATCATTAATTATCTAGTGGAGCACTTCTGCTTCTTTTGTAGCCGTCTGCACCCTTTTCGTCATTCTTGCTGCAACTGATTACAGATCATTTTTAGCAAACTAGCTACACCGCCTTGTGCACTAAATGCAGACACTGACAACATATTGTCCTGAATGTTAAAGCCAAACAAATCAAAAGAATCAAGACCAAATATGTTCTCACACTTGCAGGATTGTAGCACTGTGAAAGTCACTGTTCGCGTATGCCAGCGATACATGGCAGGCAATGTACATTTTCCGAGAACGAGAATGTCTTGTCCATTATAAGCCGTCAGTTGCGTGCTAGCACTAGACAGGTGTGGGGAGCGTTACAGTTCATATTTGTGACGATTTAGCACTGTGACAGAGACACCCGTGTCCAGCTGAAATTTGACACATTTACCACAAATAAGTAAATGAACAAAAAGTTTGTTTGACTGGCATATCACTGAAGAAACTGCATGCTTGCTTCTTTTACTAATGCTTGTTGCAGACTTTGAATATACTGCATTAATGACATGGGCCATGTGACGAGATTTTTGTGAGTGGGCCGTATTCCTATGTTTGTTCCATTGCAAACATATGGATTGTACATGTCTTTTCCTACCACAAGCGGAACACTGAGCTTGTTGGGAGGGGCAGTCTTGGCGTTTGTGCCGTGTATAACAGACAGAGCAAGACTTAATTCTGTTCGCCTGTGTAGCTGCCTGTGTAGCGAACTGCAGATGGGACATGGCAGGTTGTTTACACGGAGTGGCGAGCTGCTGCCGATGCCGAATGGGCCGATCGCAACTAAGGGACTCAACCTGACAGACAGCTGGTTGTTCAAACGTATGAAACGACAAGGGTAACCTTACACGGCATTAAATGTAACTTTTGTATCTCCATTCAGTATCAAGATTTTAAATTTGAATAAACCATAAATAGTTTGTTTCTAGAGGCCTCTTAAATTCATTAAAAATTAGGATAATGCTACAAAATGCAGATCCACTGGAGAAAAGAAACACGTTAATAGTGGAAATGTGACTACAGAAACCAACCCTTTTTGAGAGAGCAACTGAAATTTGTCAACAGCTGGACGTCTCAGTCTCTGTTTCCCAGGCGGTTAAGATCCAAAGGAACGGACCAAACGACTTGACGCGCGATTCTGGAAAGTACTACTGATGGGCGTCCTTAATTACGTTTTTAAATTTTTTGTACAACAGAACTAAAGTTTACAGAACGCAGGAAAGTTCTTTCTCAATTTTCTTCACTGTTCCCGATTTCAACCAGTGAAGCACTCTTAAGTAATGCAGAACGGTAAAAGTTCAATGCCTTAAAACGAATTCTGCATTGAAGATACGGCATATGAAGTTCAAGGTATTCTTGTAGGATTACATTTATGGAGAAAGAAATTGTGAAAGAAGATTCGAGACCTTCATGTGCCATGGAAGCACTTCAATTACACAACGAAGACATTATTCAAAATAACAACAACCTTCTGAATATGAAAATTCCTGGCAGATTAAAACTGTGTGCGCCGACCGAGACTCAAACTCGGGACCTTTGCCTTTCGCGGACAAGTGCTCTACCATCTGAGCTACCGAAGCACGACTCACGCCCGGTCTCACAGCTTTACTTCTGCCAGTACCTCGTCTCCTACCTTCCAAACTTTACAGAAGCTCTCCTGCGAACCTTGCAGAACTAGCACTCCTGAAAGAAAGGATACTGCGGAGACATGGCTTAGCCACAGCCTGGGGGATGTTTCCAGAATGAGATTTTCACTCTGCAGCGGAGTGTGCGCTGATATGAAACTTCCTGGCAGATTAAAACTGTGTGCGCCGACCGAGACTCGAACTCGGGACCTTTGCCTTTTGCGGACAAGTGCTCTACCATCTGAGCTACCGAAGCACGACTCACGCCCGGTCTCACAGCTTTACTTCTGCCAGTACCTCGTCTCCTACCTTCCAAACTTTACAGAAGCTCTCCTGCGAACCTTGCAGAACTAGCACTCCTGAAAGAAAGGATACTGCGGAGACATGGCTTAGCCACAGCCTGGGGGATGTTTCCAGAATGAGATTTTCACTCTGCAGCGGAGTGTGCGCTGATATGAAACTTCCTGGCAGATTAAAACTGTGTGCGCCGACCGAGACTCGAACTCGGGACCTTTGCCTTTCGCGGACAAGTGCTCTACCATCTGAGCTACCGAAGCACGACTCACGCCCGGTCTCACAGCTGTACTTCTGCCAGTACCTCGTCTCCTACCTTCCAAACTTTACAGAAGCTCTCCTGCGAACATTGCAGAACTAGCACTCCTGAAAGAAAGGATACTGCGGAGACATGGCTTAGCCACAGCCTGGGGGATGTTTCCAGAATGAGATTTTCACTCTGCAGCGGAGTGTGCGCTGATATGAATCTTCCTGGTAGATTAAAACTGTGTGCGCCGACCGAGACTCGAACTCGGGACCTTTGCTTTTCGCGGACAAGTGCTTTACCATCTGAGCTACCGAAGCACGACTCACGCCCGGTCTCACAGGAGTGCTAGTTCTGCAAGGTTCGCCGGAGAGCTTTGGTAAAGTTTGGAAGGTAGGAGACGAGGTACTGGCAGAAGTAAAGCTGTGAGACCGGGCGTGAGTCGTGCTTCGGTAGCTCTGATGGTAGAGCACTTGCCCGCGAAAGGCAAAGGTCCCGAGTTCGAGTCTCGGCCGGCGCACACAGTTTTAATCTGCCAGGAAGTTTCATATCAGCGTTCACTCCGCTGCAGAGTGAAAATCTCATTCTACCTTCTGAATATACTCGCCAAGGGGCCCGGGTTCGATTTCCGGCTGGGTCGGAGATTTTCTACGCTCAGGGATTGGGTGTTGTGTTGTCCTGATTATCATTTCATCATCAGTGGAAGGCAACGGGAAACTACCACTGGAATCACTTCCCTAGACGCGCATGCGGTGGACCTCTCTGACGGCCCTTCCCCCATGACAAGACCTGCCTTAAGGCAGAACACAAAATTAGTAGTCTGAATATACTGGACACACTTCCTGTAATTGTAGCCGCAGCATAGAGGGCATTCTACGCTTTGAAGAGAATCAGAACATACCTGCGAAAGTCAATAGGACAGACAAGTTCTGAAGTTTATTGTCTCACATTAAGTCATTACAGTTATTAGATTATCATTTATTAATATTTACAAGTTCTAAATGTAACCAACATATGCTGCTCTATCAGTTGAATTAAGTTGATAATTGTGTTTTATCCTTTCAGAAAAGACTAAATGGGTTAGCCCCTTTGTCCATTCATCGTTCAATATCTATTACGCCACTGGAGGTGATAGACAACCTTGCCAATATGAAGAAGAACCTGGATACCTCATTATAGGGAACATGCTAATTATTTGCTGGTACTTTTGGTTTGCTTTACATTATTTTAAGCCATACTTCATTTGTTTATTATTACATAGAACTACATACACAGATAAGCCAAAACATTACGACCATTGCCTGTCGCGACGTTGGATGCCACCTGGAGGCGTTGGGTGTGCGTGACGCGGTAACAAAAGTATGTAAGTGGACCATACACGAACAGAGTATCACCCTAGCGAAGATATGGGCTGCAAATGGGGAGATAAACGACTTTCACAATGGGTAGATTATTATTACGCGGAACCGATACATCGAAAACGGCGAAGGTAGTCGAATGTCACATACCGCTGTCGTGATCATCTACGGAAGGTGGTAGAAGGGCAGTGTAACTACTGTGAAGTCGCAAGTCAATACGCAATAGCATTTTATTGCAGTAAGCTACTTTGAAATAAGGGTTCGTACCTTTGGAGCCTTTGCCAGTGTCAATATACAGCCGCTGGTATCTTAGCGTGACTCACACGCACCTGTCGCTAGCCTAGCCGTGGGAAGTGCAATTTGTGTTAGTTCGAGCGACAGAATATTCAAGCCCCTAAGAATCTAAATAAACAGTGTTAAATATTATTCAGTTCTGTAAAAAGTCAGTATACAGTCCTTTGTTGTTAAAAGGAAGGTTGTATTAAAATCACAGCTATCTAGCTGAGATACTTTCACATTTAGAGACAATTACCTAAAACACCAAAAAACCGACACTCATAAAATTAAAGTCAGTTAGGATTCTAGCAGATTGTCTTTAAGCATCATTTGGAATTATTACTGAAGTTCACTAAGGAGCAGAACAATTTATTTAGATTTTTTATAATTAAAAACGTTCATTATTTTACATTTTCATAACATAGAATTCAGAAAGGATTAATATTGATTTAATAACTATTTGATTTGTTGTATGAATAAATGAGAGTGAGTGAGAGTGTATATGTGGGACATACGTAAAGATTCAATATTATATGACGTTAAACATTACGTAACTATGTCATGGGAAAGTGTGAAGCAAGCAGTTGCAATGAAAGCTGTAATATCCCTACCTTGCTGATGACGTATGTCCAAGGGTACTTGCTTTTGTAAGAAGGCAGCCAGAATAGCCATTTGCAGAGCAACGATTTTCTAAAGTCATTTCAAGATTAGTTTTCTGTTCGTTTGGTTTTGTTAAACATTTTATTAATATTTGCATGATGAAGTGACGGAAATGCATCTGTGAATGTTGATTGGCGTAACCAGTTTTAGCGTGAGAAAGAACTTGAAGGATTGTTTTGATTGGTTGGTAATTTTGAACAACCAATCATAGAGAAACATTTCCCGGGCATTGCAAGTAATTATGGGCTCTGGAAGGAACGGCAGTGAGTGAGGCGTTGGCTAGCTATCGGACGTCAGGTCATGTTGGACGTGTCCGTCTACATTATGAGCAAAAGGAAGAAGTTACTGGTAATTCGCGTCCGAGTGGCCGTGAATGCAGTTGCATTTCCGGACAGATTGTCGAAATTTGAGTTTTGTGAAGTGTTTAGTTGGAAGATAAACGCGAGTGAACTTTCGGCTTTTGTAGAATTCCGCGTGGCATGTTTCATGTTCATCTATGGAATAGTTGGCAAGCAGTTTCTTTATTAGAAATCCACTGAAAAAAAGACCGAATGTGAAACTCATATATTGTAGCAGAGCATCCACTGTAGATCACGTAATAATTCGGGTCGCACTTGAGCACATTTCTGGTTGTCTTGCGTGTGTAGTGTACGGCAAGAAAAAAAAGGAATAAAAGTGAGATAGTGTCAATACTTTCATCCTTCTTTACCTTCTCTGCATTACTGCAGATGACTGGTCACTGAGCACATTTGTACTGTGCATGCAGTACACGTGAGGTGCCTAGTTGTTTCCACTGTCAGAACTGGAGAGCCGGACTGCCCGAGACACTTCGCGTGCCAAGCCAGCAAGGCGTGACCCGAACGCCACCGAAGTGCATCGGCAGTAATATCGTCAGTCTTTTGTTTTAGTAATACTTTGATTTTAATAATTTTGAAATGACTGATTGATAGCTGGCTGTTGAGAGATGTTTATTTAAAAACATGAAGTAATTTGGATGACAGGTTTAATTAATAATAGCAACTAAAGTTTAACGTTTTGGCGCCCTACCGTTGAACACAGCAGCCAATCACAGAGCAGCAGCATCATGCAGGCGGTCTTTCTCACGGGAATGGTACCGAATGTAACATCTGTCACCGGTACCTCATCCCACATTGCGTCATCTCTATGCTTTTCGCATCTCCACTGCCCTAGGAATAGCTTCCTGGAGCCTAATATGATGGCTGAATAAGCCAGAAATATTACAGCTGGATAGTATGGACTGTGAGCTGAGGACAATGATATTAGTCGTTTAAATAAATACGAGCTGATGGCTAATTCTTTAATTTTGAAGCTAAAGAAATAAAGAATTTGTTGCAGAATTTTGACATTTTTTCTAAAAGAATGAAGCAATCGCCCTCCACCCGAAAATCGTTATAAGATATTACAGGATAACTTGCTACCAGAGTTTTTAGGTGGAATTTTCAAACGTAAGTATTGACGATGTTTTTCTTCAGCGCTGCTTTTAACATCGTCTGAACAGTATCTACATATGTGACCAGACGCCGTACTGAGGTAGGTGGAACTTTTGTAGAGCACAGTACGAAGAGCAACTTTAAACTCGTCACGCTGCAATTGGTGCTTTATCGGCCGGGAAAAACAATAGGAAAGTTTGGATGTGTAGGAACTTTATAAAAGCAGCAGTGTCAATTGAACTCGTGAAGTTTTTACACGCGTATGTAAAAGGAACTATATTAGGATACATGTGCAAATGAACTTTCATCAAGAATTGCCAGCCAGTGGAACGAGGTGGCAGACTACGTTGGTGGCCGCGGAACTTCGAGAGACGACGTTGCTACGTGGCCCGTAATCTGGTCAAACTTAAGCAGAGCTTGGAGGACGGACCCGCTGTTTCGCCGTGCAGTCAACCGGACGAGGCCAAAGATAAGCAGTGTTCTACTTATTGTGTGTGTGTGTGTGTGTGTGTGTGTGTGTGTGTGTGTGTGTGTGTGTGTGCGAGCGCGCGCGTAAATTATGAAGATGCTTCAATGATGGGTGATTTCAGTTTGGATGTATAACGAACGGAGGACAGTGGTTTACCTGAGTCAATGTCGTCTAACTATGGTGTAGATAAGGAACTGAGCGTGGTGGAAGATGATGTTAAATATATGCTTGTAGCTATTCCTAAAACAAAACAGGAACCAATGTCAGTTGTTGGGGAACCAAGGGACAGTGTATCGGAAAAGTTGATGAATATTATGACAAAGATGAATGGACTGGGTTCCGAAATTAAAACGTCATGAAGTTCTGATATTGACGATAAAATAAATAAAATGGGTAGTAACCCAACCGCTAAAATGAGTCAAATGGGTTTTGAAATGAGTAGATTGAGTGTTGAAATGGATTCCGAAATGAATAAACTGGGTTTGGATATAAATGGATTGCATAATGAGTTGATGTCTAAGGTTAATCAGGGATTTTAAAATTTGTCAGCTGAGATGGAATCCAAAATGGAAGATAAAATTTCGAATTTGAGGGATACTTGGAGAAATGATATGACTTTGTTCAGTAATAGTGTTAAAAGTGACAATCACGTCAGGCAAGAATGTAATGCTGCTATTGTAACGGTGAGAAGATAATTAAATTCGCGAATTGAGCAAGTTGCTGAGGATAGCGAACAAATTAAAGAGAAAATAATTTTAGAATTGAACAAAGTTAATGAATAGGTTCACACAGTAGAGAGACACTGTGAGGATAGTCATGCGGTATTGGAAACTCAAATTAAAGTAGGGAAAGACGTGTGTGCAAGATTTGGAGTGCAAGTGTCTAATGAAATCACTAATATTGAAACTAACATTAGTCTGTTTAGTACTGAGGTAAATGAGCAGCTGTGTAACCATGAAAGCAGACTAACAAAAGTTGAATAGAATGGTAATAACAATAACGTTTGTGTAGTATCTAATGGTGTTGTAGAATCATCAAAAATTGCATATGTTACGCTTCGCCAATTCTTGAAATTTGATCCAAAAAACAATGTTCACCCTAAAGAGTTTTGGAGGGATTTTGAAGATGTGTTACCTAAAGTGTGGCATGACATGCAAAAGACTGGATTCTTCACCTCTAATCTAATGGGAGAAGCTAGAATCTGGGGAAATTTAGCTTCAGATAAATATGATAAATTAGTAGAGTTCAAACAGGTATTTTTTGAAGACGATTGGGGAAAGAGGAAGCAAAGGGAGGTGTTGAATAAATTTTGGTCGGGAGAAAAATATGATTCCAAGAGAGATAACATTAAAAGACTTGTACAAAAGTGGGTAACTACCTTGTCTTATTCAGATTCAAAAGTAGAGACAGAACAGATAATCAAGGGCATTGAAAATAATTGCCATTGAGCTGGCGAAATAAGATCATTTCGGCCCCTGTGAATGACATTAACCGGTTTATTCATTATCTTGAGCGAGTAGAAAAAAGAGGAGGAATATAACAGAAGAGAATATAGGCCTCCTGTTGGGTCAAATGACAACAGAGCCGAAGTCAATGTAAGTAGAATAGGCGTACAAAGAGGTAATAGTTACCGGGGTAGATACAGGGGAAGAGGAGGTACTGCTGGAATTAGGTTCAATGACAGAGTACAATAGTTTGATTGCCGTCAGTGGCAGGATGATGACGTAATGGATGGGCGCCGTCCGTCAGGTGATTGGAACGTCAGAGGCAATGACGTCACACGGCAGGAAAACGCATAGTGGTCTGTGATGACGCTAGCGTTTGCAGACTGCAACCTTACAGATTAAACCCGTTAGTGACGCCCTTTGTAAAGAAGGCACCTACTAAATAAACAACGTTTTGAAAGTAATGTTAATGAAATCAGGAGGGCAGAGGAGAATGACACTGAGAAGCAATTTATTTATTTAGAAAAGCAAGTAGCATTTCGTGGAAGGAAAAGATCTAATAAAAATCACAAAAATGTGTTAAGAAGGAACTAAATACAGAAAGTGAAGACTCAGATCAGGAGTGGGGGTAAATCAGCACAGCGAAACAAACGAGAGGCTACCTGTAGACTACGGAAATAATACTATGGAAATATAAGAGGAGGTTGTGAATTGGTTGAATCAAGTAATTTTAGAGAGTGAGGAAGAAGAGATGGAGGAAGAAGAAGAAGAAGGAGATAATTTAAATAATTCTGACAACACCTTGAACAGGGTTGATGAAACAGAAGTTAGTACGGGGGATGAAAAGTTGGGGAGATGTTTTGATTTGTCTATAGTGGACAGGATAGTAAAAGCCGCCACTATTATTGAAGTAAAAGGGGATACAGTTAAGGTAAATGTGCTTTCCACAGAAGACGTAGGTTTTGACAGGTGCGAAGTAGTGGAAGATTTGTTAGAAGAACCTGAGTCTGCAGTTAGAAGAGAATATGTTGGACAACCTGTCTTAGAAGTAACTGCATTTGAAGAAAAGGTTCCTTGCTTAATGGATACAGCTTCAGAAGTTTGTGCAGTGTCACAGAATTTTGTTAATACTCTCCCAAAAAGTAAACAAATAGCCTAGTTATAATGCCAGTGAGGGGATTAAAAATTATTGTGGTCACGGGAAAAAGCAAGTAAGTTGTTAAGCAAGAAATATTGTTACCAATAACTATAGGGAGAGTACAGATAGAATTAAATATTTTTATTATTGATGGACTTAGTGTGGAGCTGTTAGTAGGGACCGATTTCTTAACTAAATACTAAGGGTGGGTTAATTTTGGAACTAATGATGCAATGATTAGGAAAACTGGTAACTATTCCGTTCATAGGTAAAAGACGTAGTGTAAACAACGAAGAAAGTGATACTCCGATCCGATACTGTAGGAGCACAGAGGTGATTGCGGGTTATAATGAATATGGCGAAAGGAAGGAAGTGGATCCTTCTGAGCTAGAGAGTGTCAGAATCAGGGTCAACAGAAAAACTAGAGGAACTAACTAATTTGACGGACATACAAAAACAAGATCTGAGACAAATTTTGAATAGGCATTGTGAAGTATTTTCAGACCAGCACAGATTAGTTCGGAATTATGAGTGCTACTTAACTGTGAAAGAAGCTGCACATTTTTTTCCGAAAATCATTCACTATTCCTGAAGTACATAAGGAAGCAGTTCAGGATATGATACAGAACATGCTCGAATGGAAAATTATAGAGAGGGCAATTAGTGTATACAACAATCCATTGGTTGTAGTACCGGTACCTAATTTTGGATGCCAGAGCGTTAAATAAAATTATCTTGTCACAAAGTGATAGGACTGAGAACATAGAAGAATTATTACAAAAATTTAAAGGTGCAAAATTTTTCACATCCATGGATGTAACATGTGGTTACTGGAACCTACCGTTGACTAAAGAATCTCGAAAGTACACAGCTTTCGTATTTGAAGGACGATGTTACCAATATAAGGTAGTGCCTTTTGGTTTAAACATCAGTGTTTGTGCTTTTGTTAGGGATATGTCTCAGGTGATCAATTATTAAGGCGAATTACTGTTTACATGGATGATGTATTAATCTCGACTCCTACATGGGAAGAGCACTGCCTGTTGTTACAAAAGGTATTAGAGGCAATTAAAACGGGAGGAATGAAACTGAAATTGGATAAAAAAGAATTTGTGAAGAAATAAATTAAATTTCTGGGACATATTGTAAGTGGTGAAGGAATCATGCCCGATCCGGAAAAGGTAATAGCTATTAGAGATTATGCAGCCCCTACCACATGTAAAGAGTTAAAAGGTATGTTTGGCCTTTTCGGATTTTACCGAAAATTTGTACCTGGTCAGTTATTTAGTGCACCTTCTCTGAGGGAACTTTTAAAGAAGAATATGCCTTATAAGTGGACTCAGGAGTGTCAAACCGCATTTGAAGAACTTAAAGAGGCTCTTGTGAATAGTAAAATTTTGAACAATTGTGATTTTTCTAAACCTTTTTGTCTGGGATCAGATGTGTGCGGGTACGGTCTGGGGGGAATTATTCCAGATCGAAAAAGTTGGTGAAGAACAGGTCCACAAAACGATCGCATTTGCAAGACGATCGTTGTGACAAGCCGAAAAGAATTACAGTATTTCAGAACTGCTGAAGGCACAATTAAACAGCAGTAACTAAGAAGCCTCAGGGGCCACACATTCTTTGCGCTGTCAGGTGGTTGATGAACACCAGGCAACCCAAGCTGTTGGCAGTACTATTTACTTTTCTTTTCATGTTGTCAACCTTCCTCTTCAACATCCTGACCTTTTGCTATCGTCTTTCCTTCTTCCCTATTATAGTAGAAAGTGTGGTAAAGAGGTAAAAAAGGATGACTAAAACACTAACCAGAAAGAGAGAGGAATGAAAGTGAACTGAAAGGCAGTACAGTAATATGAATAGTTTTCAGAAGTTTTTGTAGATGAAGATGTTGTTGTAAGAAATATGTTCGAGGCAGGAAACAATTACCTGAAAAATGAATAAAAGGAAGTTTTGTATTTGATGTGTTTTGAAACCCACAAAGGTGGACTTAAGTGGAATTTAATAATTTCAGTAATGTGTATTTTCTTTGAATATGGTGTACAAGGAGTGTTCGAGAGCCACAGGAGTTGGCGTGAGTAATGTTTAAGTATTTTTCTGCAAATGTTGTTTTCTCTTTATACAAGCTGTATATGATCTGTGCTGAAAAGCCACGGAAACTGGCGTAAGTTATTTTCAGTCTGCATAATAATATGGTAATTTTTGTATATAGAATGTGTGTGAGAAACTTTTCAGTATAATAATTTTCAGTAATTTTATAGGGACTTTTCATTAGTTTAGTATTCTATGTGTATAATATGTGGGAGAGATGTTCTTTCATAACTATTGAAGCTGGCAAGAATAATATTTAGTGATTTAATAAAATTGTTATTCTTTGTATGTGATGTATATAGGAGGAGTTGCAGAGCTACAGAAAGTGGCCTGAATAATTTTCAGTGTATTTAATAATTTTGTATTTTCTAATATGGTGTGTAATGAAGTTTTGCAGAGCAGCAGGAAGTGCCAGAAATAATTTTTCAATATATTTAATGATGATGTATTTTTTTCTTGGTGTATAATAGCTTATGTGTCTAAAGTTAAGCAGTAATTTTTTTCTGAAAAAAGGGTTAAGAAAGAAAGAGTAAAATTTTGAATCAGCAATATTTGTAACAGTAACTTGCTTAATAATTAAAACAGATTTTGGAAAAAGAATTCAATAGTAGTGCCAACTTTGGGTACTGTTAAAGTTTTGAGGAACAGTTAATTCATTTTTCACTGAGTTAATTAATACTAAGTGTAAAGAAATGTTGGATTGATAACGAATGTGAAGTTGCCTGAGAAAGAATTTTGAGTAGGGTTCGAAAAAAAAATTAGAAAAAAAAATTCTTCAAGAGGTTCTTTGAAAAAGTTTTGCTTTTAACTTTCGAATTTGAAAGCCAAGCTTTAAGAAATATTATCTATTACTATAAATGTGGATGTAGGTTAGGATGTAGATATTAAGAATGGTCATTTAGATATTTATGTAAGCCACTTTCCATGATCTTTTGCTCTGCCTTCAGTAGAAAAGAGTAACGCGGTGGTGGGGTAGCTATCTTTGCAGCCAGTGGTAGTAATTATAGTGTAATAGATGTAAGTGCTTTCAGCATTGAGGGTGTAATAGAACTAGCAGCAATTAATTATACGTGAGGGAAAGAGAACTTAATTATTATAGGCCTATACAGACCTCCATCTGGTATCCTAGATAGTTTCTTTGATGTTCTTAATGACCTGCTGGGTTAACATAATACTAACTGGAGATATAAACATGACTTGCTGTCCAATGACTCTATATCTAAAAAACTAATGCTAATACTAGCCCAATTTAACTTAACATTTCTGATAAACGAGCCCACTAGAGAGGTCAATAGTGTAAAATCATGCATTGACAACATTATAACTAACATGTCCCACTTTACATGTAGTGCATCAGTTCTGAAGCTTGCCATTTCTGATCACCACGCAATACAGGTATTGATAGAAACTAAAAATCTTCATGTCAATAGAAAAGAGAAACAATATGTGACAAAAAGAATCACCAATGATGACAATGTTAAAGACTTCAACAGTTTGCTGAAAAGCTTACAATGGGGTGAAGAAAACAGCATTACTTTCAGTGATTTTTCATCAGATTTTTATTATTGCTTCAATGTCTCATGCCCAGAAATGACCTTTACAGTAAATGACTGCAAAAAGATACAAAAAATAACTGGATAAATCATGAAGTAAAAACTTAGACTTTGCCAATATGCAATGATAAATAATAACAATAATAATAGACTAAAGGTAGAATTTAAGAACTATCAGGATTACTATAAAGATCTTCTGCTAGAAACTAAAAGTAAATATGTAGCCACAATGTTAAGAAACTCTACTAACACAGGTTTAGCTGTTTGGAAAGTAATAAATAGCTTTAGGGATTGTAAGGACAGATCAAAAAGTGATTTTATTATAAACCATAAAGGGCATATCATGAAATGTCAATGTCAGATTGCAAATGTTTTTAATGAGTACTTTTCTTCTGTTGGAAAATCTGTCAATGACCATTTTAAGAATCTTCAGCATAGATATAGGGGCATTCCAATCAAACAAAGCATATACTTGGCCCCAACCAATAGCAAGGAAGTCAAAAACATAGTAATGTCATTAAAAAATACAAAATCAGCAGGCTATGATGGATTGTCTATCAGTACACTGAAAAGATGCATGGACAACATATCTGATGCCATGACCACAGCAGTAAATGATGTAATTGCATCAGGCTATTTCCCAGATAGTCTAAAGACAGCACAGGTAAGCCCGATTTACAAGAAAGGTGATAAATCTAAAATTGAAAACTAGCGCCCCATATCAATCTTACCTGCATTTTCTAAGGTAGTTGAGAAAGTTATTTATACTAGACTAATGACATTCCTGAGTCAACACAATTTGTTGTTGTTGTTGTTGTTGTGGTCTTCAGTCCTGAGACTGGTTTGATGCAGCTCTCCATGCTACTCTATCCTGTGCAAGCTTTTTCATCTCCCAGTACCTACTGCAACCTACATCCTTCTGAATCTGCTTAGTGTATTCATCTCTTGGTCTCCCTCTACGATTTTTACCCTCCACGCTGCCCTCCAATACTAAATTGGTGATCCCTTGATGCCTCAGAACATGTCCTACCAACCGATCCCTTCTTCTGGTCAAGTTGTGCCACAAACTTCTCTTCTCCCCAATCCTATTCAATACTTCCTCATTAGTTATGTGATCTACCCATCTAATCTTCAGCATTCTTCTGTAGCACCACATTTCGAAAGCTTCTATTCTCTTCTTGTCCAAACTATTTATCGTCCATGTTTCACTTCCATACATGGCTACACTCCATACGAATACTTTCAGAAATGACTTCCTGACACTTAAATCAATACTGGATGTTAACAAATTTCTCTTCTTCAGAAACGCTTTCCTTGCCATTGCCAGCCTACATTTTATATCCTCTCTACTTCGACCATCGTCAGTTATTTTGCTCCCCAAATAGCAAAACTCCTTTACTACTTTAAGTGCCTCATTTCCTAATCTAATTCCCTCAGCATCACCCGACTTAATTAGACTACATTCCATTATCCTTGTTTTGCTTTTGTTGATGTTCATCTTATATCCTCCTTTCAAGACACTGTCCATTCCATTCAACTGCTCTTCCAAGTCCTTTGCTGTCTCTGACAGAATTACAATGTCATCGGCGAACCTCAAAGTTTTTATTTCTTCTCCATGAATTTTAATACCTACTCCGAATTTTTCTTTTGTTTCCTTTACTGCTTGCTCAATATACAGATTGAACAACATCGGGGAGAGGCTACAACCCTGTCTTACTCCCTTCCCAACCACTGCTTCCCTTTCATGTCCCTCGACTCTTATAACTGCCATCTGGTTTCTGTACAAATTGTAAATAGCTTTTCGCTCCCTGTATTTTACCCCTGCCACCTTTAGAATTTGAAAGAGAGTATTCCAGTCAACATTGTCAAAAGCTTTCTCTAAGTCTACAAATGCTAGAAACGTAGGTTTGCCTTTCCTTAATCTTTCTTCTAAGATAAGTCGTAAGGTCAGTATTGCCTCGCGTGTTCCAGTGTTTCTACGGAATCCAAACTGATCTTCCCCGAGGTCGGCTTCTACTAGTTTTTCCATTCGTCTGTAAAGAATTCGTGTTAGTATTTTGCAGCTGTGACTTATTAAGCTGATAGTTCGGTAATTTTCACATCTGTCAACACCTGCTTTCTTTGGGATTGGAATTATTACATTCTTCTTGAAGTCTGAGGGTATTTCGCCTGTTTCATACATCTTGCTCACCAGATGGTAGAGTTTTGTCAGGACTGGCTCTCCCACGGCCGTCAGTAGTTCCAATGGAATATTGTCTACTCCGGGGGCCTTGTTTCGACTCAGGTCTTTCAGTGCTCTGTCAAACTCTTCACGCAGTATCATATCTCCCATTTCATCTTCATCTACATCCTCTTCCATTTCCATAATATTGTCCTCAAGTACATCGCCCTTGTATAGACCCTCTATATACTCCTTCCACCTTTCTGCTTTCCCTTCTTTGCTTAGAACTGGGTTTCCATCTGAGCTCTTGATATTCATACAAGTCGTTCTCTTATCTCCAAAGGTCTCTTTAATTTTCCTGTAGGCGGTATCTATCTTACCCCTAGTGAGATAGGCCTCTACATCCTTACATTTGTCCTCTAGCCATCCCTGCTTAGCCATTTTGCACTTCCTGACGATCTCATTTTTGAGACGTTTGTATTCCTTTTTGCCTGTTTCACTTACTGCATTTTTATATTTTCTCCTTTCATCAATTAAATTCAATATTTCTTCTGTTACCCAAGGATTTCTACAAGCCCTCGTCTTTTTACCTACTTGATCCTCTGCTGCCTTCACTACTTCATCCCTCAAAGCTACCCATTCTTCTTCTACTGTATTTATTTCCCCCATTCCTGTCAATTGCTCCCTTATGCTCTCCCTGAATCTCTGTACAACCTCTGGTTCTTTTAGTTTATCCAGGTCCCATCTCCTTAAATTACCACCTTTTTGTAGTTTCTTCAGTTTTAATCTACCAACACAATTTAATATTTGAAAATCAGAATGGCTTTATGAAAAACAAGTCAACATCAGTAGCAGCAGCACAATTAATAGACAAAATAATAACGGCCATAGAGAACAAGGAGTATGTAACTGGAGTGTTCCTTGATCTAGAAAAAAAAAAGCTTTTGATTGTGTCAACATCACCATATTACTTGACAAGCTGTGGAACCTGGGTATCAGAGGAACTGGCTATGAGCTAATAAAATCGTATATGAGCAACAGAAAACAATTTGTCTTGCTTAAAAAAAAACAGTGGGTCTTACAAATCTAAAATTACTTATATCAAATATGGAGTGCCTCAAGGTTCTGTCTTGGGACCCCTTCTTTTCTTAATTTATGTTAATGATTTTCAGTATTGTTCTCCTAACTGTACAAAAATATTGTATGCAGGTGACACGTCAATAGTGTGTAAACACAAAGACTATGAGAGTCTGGAGGTACTGTGCAACAGTGTAACTAATGAAATAGATAAGTATTTTAATGAAAGCCATCTAAATGTAAGTGCTTCAAAGACTGCAATGATGGAATTTAACACAAGGAAACAAATAGAATTTGACATGAAATTATCCATAGGAAATGACATTGTAAAAAAGGAAAAATGGACAAAGTTCTTGGGAATTACAATCCAGGACAGCCTCAAATGGGACATGCATTTTGATTCCTTAGCATGTGAGCTATCGAAGAATGTGTTTGCTATAAATATGATTAGCAAATATTGTAAGGACATGTGTGTACTAAAAACTGCTTATCATGCACTTAAACTATGCTGTAGAAATACGGGGTGCAACAACTCAAGCCAACCTAAGCACATTATTAATACTACAGAAAAAAGTTATCAGAATTATTTGTGGTGCCAAACCTCGAGAATCATGTCGGAATCTGTTCCCAAAATTAGGTGTGCTTACCATTACAGGTGTATATATATTGAAAGTTATATTGCTTGTGAAAACAATAAATCCAAATTTCAACTGTGACCTGCACCAAGGCAAAAGTTCAGATACCATGTAAATAGCCACAGAACAGCTTTATATGAAAAAAATGCACGTCGTGCTGGGCTGAAGCTAGCCAATGCCATACCAAAAAGTCTCACAACCCTTCCTACTAACAAATTAAAAGATCAACTAAAAAGAATTCTAATTGAAAACCCTTTTTATTCCCTAGATGAGTATTATATCTGTATGAAAATTGCTTCATAAGTATGTCAGGCTCATAGTTTTAAGTAACCTACAACTAATTAATGTTGATAAAAACAATATTTGTAATATTGTGATTGTATACTACCAATTGTAAAATCCATCAAAATGTAAAATTTATTGATACAAACAAATCTTTAGTTTGTAATTTATAAACTGACATATTCAGAAGAATAATCTGTATGATGTCCTGAAACTGTATTATTTCTAGGGATTGTATATGATTATTTGATGTTGAATAAATATTATTATTATTATTTCTTTTCTTTCTCAGACGTTATGTCTGGTTAAAAATTGAAAGTGACGTGGATCTTGATCAAGCGTGACTTCCTGTTAACTGTACGGTATATGTTACATTGCATTTAGGAACTTTCAGGTAATTCAACAAGTATCAATAATTACACATTTCTGTAGTTGTATATATAAGTTTGGGTGTAGCTGTATTGTGTTGATGTACTGGTGGATATTGTGTGGTATGACTCCTGTAGTTGATAGTATAATCGGTGTAATGTCAACTTTATCCTGATGCCACATGTTCTTGACTTCCTCAGCCAGTTGGATGTATTTTTCAATTTTTTCTCCTGTTTTCTTCTGTATATTTGTTGTATTGGGTATGGATATTTCAATTAGTCGTGTTAATTTCTTCTTTTTATTGGTGAGTATGATGTCAGGTTTGTTATGTGGTGTTGTTTTATCTGTTATAATGGTTCTGTTCCAGTATAGTTTGTATTCATCATTCTCCAGTACATTTTGTGGTGCATATGTGTATGTGGGGATGTGTTGTTTTATTAGTTTATGTTGTATGGCAAGTTGTTGATGTATTATTTTTGCTACATTGTCATGTCTTCTGGGGTATTCTGTATTTGCTAGTATTGTACATCCGCTTGTGATGTGATCTACTGTTTCTATTTGTTGTTTGCAAAGTCTGCATTTATCAGTTGTGGTATTGGGATCTTTAATAATATGCTTGCTGTAATATCTGGTGTTTATTGTTTGATCCTGTATTGCAATCATGAATCCTTCTTTCTCATTGTATATATTGGCTTTTCTTAGCCATGTGTTGTATGCGTCTTGACCTATGTGTGGCTGTGTTAGATGATACAGGTGCTTGCCATGTAGTGTTTTCCTTTTCCAATTCACTTTCTTCATATCTGTTGATGTTATGTGATCTAAAGGGTTGTAGAGGTAGTTATGAGATTGTAGTGGTGTAGCCGATGTATTTATATGAGTGATTGCGTTGTGTATTTTGCTAGTTTCTGCTCGTTCTATGAAGAATTTTCTTAAATTGTCTACCTGTCCATAATGTAGGTTTTTTATGTCGATAAATCCCCTGCCTCCTTCCTTTCTGCTTAATGTGAATCTTTCTGTTGCTGAATGTATGTGATGTATTTGTGGCATTGTGATCATGTAAGTGTATTGAGTGCTTCTAGGTCTGTGTTACTCCATTTCACTACTCCAAATGAGTAGGTCAATATTGGTATAGCATAAGTATTTATAGCTTTTCTCTTGTTTCTTGCTGTCAATTCTGTTTTTAAATTTTTGGTAGTCTTTGTCTATATTTTTCTTTTAGTTCTTCTTTAATATTTGTATTATCTATTCCTATTTTTTGTCTGTATCCTAGATATTTTTAGGCATCTGTTTTTTCCATCGCTTCTATGCAGTCGCTGTGGTTATCCAATATGTAATCTTCTTGCTTAGTGTGTTTTCCCTTGACTATGCTATTTTTCTAACATTTGTCTGTTCCAAAAGCCATATTTATATCATTGCTGAATACTTCTGTTATCTTTAGTAATTGGTTGAGTTGTTGATTTGTTGCTGTGAGTAGTTTTAGATCATCCATATATAGCAAATGTGTGATTATGTGTTGGTATGTTCCAGTAATATTGTATCCATAATTTGTATTATTTAGCATGTTGGATAGTGGGTTCAGAGCAAGGCAGAACCAGAAAGGACTTAATGAGTCTCCCTGGTATATTCCACGTTTAATCTGTATTGGCTGTGATGCCATATTATCTGAATTTGTTTGGATATTAAGTGTGGTTTTCCAATTTTTCATTACTATGTTTAGGAACTGTGTCAATTTAGGATCTACTTTGTATATTTCCAATATTTGGAGTAACCATGAGTGAGGTACACTATCAAAAGCTTTTTGGTAATCAATGTATGCATAGTGTAGTGACCTTTGTTTAGTTTTAGCTTGGTATGTCACCTCTGCATCTATTCTCAGTTGCTCTTTACATCATCCACAGCTCGTAGTCGTGCAGTAGCGTTCTCGCTTCCCGCGCCCGGGTTCGATTCCCGGCGGGGTCAGGGATTTTCTCTGCCTCGTGATGACTGGGTGTTGTGTGATGTCCTTAGGTTAGTTAGGTTTAAGTAGTTCTAAGTTCTAGGGAACTGATGACCATAGATGTTAAGTCCCATAGTGATCAGAGCCATTTGAACCATTTTTTTTTTTTTTTGCTCTTTACATCCTCATGCTCCTTTGCAACAATCTTTTTGTTCTTCATTTATAATTTTGTTCTGTGTTGTATGTGTCATTAATTTCTGTGTAATGACTGAAGTTAATATCTTGTATATTGTTGGTAGGCATGTTATGGGGCGATATTTAACTGGGTTTGCTGTATCTGCTTGATCTTTAGGTTTCAGATAAGTTATTCCATGTGTAAGTGTATCAGGGAATGTGTATGGTTCTGCAATGTAACTGTTAAATAATTTAGTTAGATGCGAATGTGTTGAGGTGAACTTCTTTAGCCAGAAATTTGCTATTTTATCTTTTCCAGGGGCTTTCCAATTGTGCGTAGAATTAAGTGCTTGGGTGACTTCATGTTGCAAAATTATCACTTCAGGCATTTGTGGTATCATCTTGTATGTGTCTGTTTCTGCTTGTATCCACAGTGCATGCCTGTAATGCTGTACTGGGTTTGACCATATGTTGCTCCAGAAGTGTTCCATGTCTGTTATGTTTGGTGGAATGTCTATTTTAATGTGTATGTTATCTATTGTCTGGTAAAATTTCTTTTGGTTTGTGTTGAATGTTTGGTTTTGTTTCCTTCTATTTTCACTTTTTTTGTATCTTCTAAGTTGTTTGGCCAATGCTTGTAATTTCTGCTTCTTTTCATCTAACTGCTCTATCGCTTCTTGTTGTGAGATTTTACCTAACCTTTTTTGTTTTTTGTCTGATATTTCATTTCTTATAAATTGTGTTAGCTGTCCGATGTCTTTTCTCAGTTTTTCTATTCTGATCAGCAGCCTGTGTTGCCATGCTGGTTTTGTGGGTTTCTTCTGTGTGTTGGTTGGTTCTGATCTCTGCCTAGTGTGTATATTTAGTGTAGTGAGTGCTCCTATATAAATCAGTAGTTGTAACTCTTCCATAGTTGTATTTTCATTTATTTTGTTGTGTATGATTGTGTTGATAGTTGTTATTGTTGTTTCAACCTGTGGGTTATTTGGTGGTCTATGGAAGAATGGTCTAATGTCTGTATTTGTGTCTTTGTATTCTATATATGTCAACTGAAATTTTTCTTCTATATCTAACATGTGTGTCACTTCATGTTCTATTTGTGCTTGTTCTGGTGGCTGTCTTAAGATTTCGTTTTCCTCTGATTGTTTAATTGATGCGTGTTGTTCTTTGTTTGTTTGTTCTGAGATGTTTGAGCCCATTACTGTATTTTCTTCTTCTTCTGATTGCACATTATTTTGTTCTAGTTTTTGTTGTACTTGTTGTTTGATGTTTTCTAATTCTGACTGGGGTATCCTGTTATTTTTTATTATTACACGGATCTGATCAGCTAGTCGTTGTTCTGTCAAAAATTTTAATTCTGGGTATCTGGTAATAAATGTTGTGTACACTTGTGGTCTGTATCCAGTTGTGTTTCTTCTTAAGTTTGTTGCTTTGTAATAACAGAACATGAGGTGTCGGTTAACTTCATCTGACCATCTCATCCTCTGTCTTTGTTTTCCTTCTAGAGTGGTTGCAGGAAGCATATCCTGCAAAACACCTCTATTTGGATTTAAATCATTTTCCGTGCGGCTAGCAGTGTCGTTACAATTGTAGACGGGCATAGGGTTCAAGCATCATCCCCGACCATGACAGCGCTTGTCCGAGGCTTCATTAGTTCTGTCCTGAACCAACTAATCACACTAAAAGGGGGGTTAGCCCTATTAGTGGTTTGTTCTTCTCGTCGCCTTTTACGACTGGCAGAACATACCAGAGGCCTATTCTTTTCTTATTATTATTATTATTATTATTATTACTGTATATCGCAGGTACGAAAAATGTGACAGAACTAGATACGGTACTGAGAGAGAACCCGAGGTTGAAACACAGCCAGATGCTGTATCCCAGTGACGTGCTAATATGTGATCCAGGTGTAAATGTTGGTGATCCATACTCATTTGCTTCGTCTCTGAAAGTAATAGAAACCCCAAATTTGTTTTAGAAAAGTGTTATAATTATAGATGACCCCCACATTGCAGTATACAGTTTAGGAAAGGACACAATTCGTAGTGCCCAAATTATATTTCACTAAAATTTTTGGACGCCATTCAAGTGACAAAACAGAATTATTGTTTTTGCTTAAATATTATGCGCAAAATGTAAGAGTTTGATTAGAAAAGAGTTTGTAGTTTCAAGAACTTTTGTAAAAGTTTCCTCCTGAGTGTTTTGTAAATTTAAATTGAAAGAAAATGTGGAGCATGGGATTTTGAAAGAAAATAATTGAAAATTTTTTGTATAAGAATTTACTGCAAGCCATCAAGCCCTAGCCATTAACTATTTGATGTAACTGTGTATAATGTTATAACGTAATTTTAGATATTTTGTTTATTTGCCAAAGACTTCAGTTCAAAACAGAGTTTAGTAAGAACTATTTAGATTTGATCATGCTGATGTAGCTTTTGAAATCTTTCCTAACTAGCGAGTGTTTAGTAAGATCCGTAAAACATACTCAAGAGAAATTTGAAGTTCTTAGGAGGTGTGTAACATCGCAGGTCAATACGGAATAGCATTTTATTGCAGTAAGCTACTTTGAAGTAAGGGCTCGTACCTTTGGAGCCTTTGGCAGTGGCAATATACAGCCGCTAGAATCTTAGCGTGACTCGATCGCACCTGTCGCTAGCCTAGCCGTGGGACGTGCAATTTGCGTTAGTTCGAGCGACAGAATATTCAATCAAGCCCCTATGAATCTAAATAAACAGTATTAAATATTATTCAGTTCTGTAAAAAGTCAATATACAGTCCTTTGTTATTAAAATGAAGGTTCTACTAAAATCACAGCTATATAGCAGAGATAATTTCACATTTAGAGACAATTACTTAAAACACCAAAAAACCGACACTTATAAAATTAAAGTCAGTTAGGATTCGTAGCAGCTTGTCTTTCAGCATCATTTGGAATTATTACTGAAGTTCACTAAAGAGCAAATCAATTTATTTAGATTTTTTATAATTAAAACGTTCACCATTTTACATTTTCATAACATAGAATTCAAAAAGGATTAATATTTATTTAATAACTATTTGATTTGTTGTGTGAATGAATGATAGTGAGTGAGAGTGTATATGTGGGACATACGTAAAGATTCAATATTATATGATGTTAAACATTACGTAACTATGTCATGGGAAAGTGTGAAGCAAGCAGTTGCAATGAAAGCTGTAGTTTCCCTACCTTGTTGATGACGTACGTCCAAGGGTACTTGCTTTTGTAAGAAGGCAGCCAGAATAGCCATTTGCAGAGTAATGATTTTCTAAAGTAATTTCAAGATTAGTTTTCTTTTCGTTTGGTTTTGTTAAACATTTTGTCAAGAATTGCATGATGAAGTGACGGAAATGCATCTGTGAATGTTGATTGGCGTAAGCCAGTTTTAGTGTGAGAAAGAACTTGAAGGATTGTTTTGATTGGTTGGTCGTTTTGAACAACCAATAAGAGTTAAGCATTTCCCGGGCATTGCAAGTAATTATAGGCCTTGTAAGGAACGGCAGTGAGTGAGTCGTTGGCTAGCTATTGGAAGTACAGGTCATGTTGGACGTGTCCGTCTACATTACGAGCAAAATGAAGAAGTTACTGGTAGTTCGCGTCCAAATGGTATTGCCGTGAAAGCAGTTGCATTTACGGACAGATTTTGGAAATTTGAGCTTTGTGAAGTGTTTAGTAGGAAGATAAACGCGTGTGAACTTTGGGTCTTTGTAGAATTCCGCATGGCATGTTTCATGTTCATCTATGGAATAGTTGGCAAGCAGTTTCTTTATTAGAAATCCACTGAAAAAAAGACCGAGTGTGAAACTCATATATTGTAGCAGAGCATCGACTGTAGATCATGTGATAATTCGGGTTGGACTGAAGTACATTTCTGGCTGTCTTGCGTGTGTACTGGGTTGTATGAACTGAGAGATGAGGACATTGATATTAGTCGTTTAAATATTTCTTTAATTTTGAATCGAAAGAAATAAAAAACTTGTTGCAGAATTTTGACATTTTTTCTAAAAGAATGAAGCAATCGCCCTCTACCTGAAAGTAGTTATAAGATATTACATGATAGCTTGCTACGTGAGTTTAGGAGTACTTTGCAAACGTAAGTATTGACGATGTTTTTCTTCAACGCTGCTTTTAACATCCTCTGAACAGTATCTACATATGCAGAGAATCGGGCTGCTGACCAGACGCCGTACTGAGGTAGGTGGAACTTTTGTAGAGCACAGTACAAAGAGCAACTTTAAACCCACCACGCCGCAATACCACTTGGCGCGCCGGCCGGTGTAGCCGTGCGGTTCTAGGCGCTTCAGTCTGGAACCGCGTGACCGCTACGGTCGCAGGTTCGAATCCTGCCTCGGGCATGGTTGTGTGTGATGTCCTTAGGTTAGTTAGGTTTAAGTAGTTCTAAGTTCTAGGGGACTGATGGCCACAGATGTTAAGTCCCATAGTGTTCAGAGCGCTAGGCGCTAAATGGTTGGACGTTCACAACTCTTCACAGAACGTGGGGTTCAGAGACTTGTCTACTCTGTAAAATATCTGTGATCTGTGGCATCTCTGGCGAAAGATCACAATTCTGGTGCATGCAATAATGTTTAGGAGCACACTATTCATACTGTTCATCGCACTTTGTCGAATATGGAGCTCCAGAACAGACCACCCATGTGTGTTGACATGTTGACCCAACGACATCGTCCATTACGATTGCAGTGGGCATGGAATCATGGGGATTCGACCGTCAATCAAAAGAATCCTGTCGGCTCTTCGGATAAATCACATTTTTGCTTCACTCTGTCGATGGTCGTCTCCACAAACACCATCGTCGAGGTGAACGGCAGCTCGAAAGTGCAGCGCACCACAGACACAGGCTGGTGGGAGCAGTGTTATGCTGCGGGAGACACTCTCCTGCACTTGCAGGGGACTGTGATAGTAATCGGAGACACACCGACAGCCGCAAACTATCTTCATCCGTTCATTCTTTATGTCTTCCCAGATGACGATTTCATCTTTCAGCAGTATAATTGTTCGTGTCGTGGAGCCTGAACTGTGCTCCAGTGGTTTGACGAGATTTATAGTGATCTCACATTGATGTCTCAGTGACGAAATTCGCCTGATGTAAATCCTATGGAACTCGTCTGGATTGCTATCGCGCGACATCACCACATACACATATTAGCGGCCGTTATTTATGCACCTGTGTGTAGACACCTATGCCACAAACCTCGACAAACCTACCAACTAACTGTCAGAATCAGTGATGTATTTCGTTCCAGAGATGGACAAACACGCTATTAAGCAGGTGGTCATAATGTTTCAGCTCATCTGTGTACTTTTAGTCAGATGCGTGCCATGTTTTGTAAAGTACTTTCTTCCAAGATCAACTATATGCGGAGAGAGAAAGCATTTGAGGTGTACTATTGCTTATACGCAGTTCATAGACGCTAAATACTCGCGAGTAACGACAATATCAACACGTGTCAGAATTGTTCTACTACAATCTTTTCATCTCCAATCATTTTTATCTGTGACAGTTCAATCCCGTTGCGTCATCGAGCCGTTTTGAATAGCGCCGAACGATCCTGGCGCGTCCTGCACGCAGTGCCAAAGACGTATACATGCTCGCCGCAGCTGGTGAGGGGGTGCGGGTCTCAGAGCGTGCTCTTCTTTGTCAAGCGATCAGCAAGGAAACATCGTCTGTCATCACACCGGCTGCCCATGGTTTGTGTGTGCCATGTTGACTGTTCCATTTCAATTAGGGCAGCAGGAAACCTTGCCTATTTTCTGGGGGTTCAATTTTCCGTCATCCAAAGTAGGCGTTAAGTAAATACCTTCTGCAAAATTGCAGCTGTGATAAACAAGTGCTTCCGGATTTTCTAAAGGTTTGGAGTTACTGTAATTTTTTTTTTTTTTTTTTTGAGTCATCAGTCTTCTGTCTGGTTTGATGCCAGCCACCACGAATTCCTCTCCTGAGCCAACTTCCTCATCTTAGAGTAGCACTTGCAACCTACGAGGGTGATTCAAATGAAAACCTTAAATTTGTAATATCAAATCGAAATTTCACGCCGTTATCCGGAAGTTGGTAAGCATGCTACAAACAGCATGTTGTATGGCCTGTAGGTGGCAGCATAGTGCAGATGCACACATACTGTCGCAGATCAGTATAAAGATGGCCACCCCACTTGCGACTTGCACCAGGGAAGAACAGCGTTCTGTTATTCGGTTTTTGTCGCAGCGAAGGTGTGAAACCTGCGAGGTGCCGGGGCTAGCAGTGTATTTAACACTCAATTCTTCTAGAATCTACATATGTACATGATGCTCTAAGCCCCCCCTATTCTAACTCCAACTTTTGCTGTTGCACAAGGATAAAAAAAATACGCGAACTGACTCTAATCAACCCTGCCAGTGGAGTACAAGAGAGTTTGGCACCTGCAATAATTTAATTTGATAAATAAGTTAATTAAGCGAAGGTTTCATTAACATAGTGAGGAATGATGTGGTTGCTCTACCTATTAAGAGAATTAAAGTTCTGTCCAAAATAACAATATGATTTATTAAGACTAAACACAAAATAATAAACAACAACACATGAAACATTAACAATACATCAAATTGGCTCTAATTGGATACTTAAACAAACGCTGTGAATGTGAGGTTGTCCCTAAACTAGATTGTGAGGATTATGACGAAGTGATATGTGCAGCCAATTCCTAGCAACTCAATTCTTAGAGAAAACACATAGCCAACCCAACATTAATTGCTGCTACCCAAGACAGAACAAAGTTAGAAAAAGACGAACAGGCGCGCTCTGCTGAGCTCTGATTATCACCTAGGAAAATCCCTATCTGCCGGTGCTGCGGACATACATTACCAAACCGACTTCTTGACTCCCAGGACACGATCTGCCGTACCGGAGCCGTTGGCTGGTTGCTTCGACGTCCTCGACCGAAAGGCGAGAGCCAACTACCTACCAGAGCACCCGTACAAAACCGAACACAGAACATTCCCGCCCCCACGACAGTGGCCGTGGTTAAACGCTCCAATCAGCAACTCGAAAACCGGCGGAAAATTCCACTCCATTGCCGGAACGCTACCATTCCACCAATGGAGATTCTTGGCGCCAATTTCTGCGCCGATCTTGCTACGTCACAGAGCTATGCCCTGTGCAAGCCAATCACAGTTACTATTTTGCAGAAAGCGCGGGAATTTTCTCGCCACAGCTGCCTGGGTACACAAGTCATTCCCACGCCTCGCTGGTAGCCCGCCAGAAAGTGTTTTCGCTAAGTTTCTGCGAAGTAACGGAACCTCTAGCCCAGCCGCTACTTCTGGCCCTGTGGGTGTGCCTCTTGACAATGTCGGCGTCTGGAAAGCATTCACTCGACCCCCTCACACCTGTCGGCTTATCCTTTCAAAGTCAGACCGAGCCCGCCTGTCACTGGACCACCCAGGTGACGAGAGACGCTGCGTGGGAAGTCCGCGTGTGAAGGAATAGCAACTTTCCACCGCATGCAATTAGAGAGGAGAATCGTAAGATAGAAATATGAGAGGGGGCTCATGCCACCTCTCATAGCCCCTACGCCATTTTAGATTGTAATTGGTGAGCGGTTGGCTCACTTAGGAGCAAGGTAGTTAGTCAATCGCCCAAGAACAATCTCGCAAACTGGCTGCACATACCGCACTCTATAAAGAAAATCACTGCAACTGAAAAATGCAGCTCATAGAGGGAGGATTGTTTATGATGGAGACAACATCACCTTCTTAATATGGAACACTAACACTCACATCACACATCCATACCCAGGGAGCCCCATCCAAACACCGATTCACACAGACATTCACTCTCTAAATATGGCCCGGACATGTGAGCCAAATATGGAGCAATTTATTCTTTACAATCAGAGTTGGAGTGCTCCGCAATTAAATGCCCAAGATGTTACAACAATTTTAATCATTAAACTAACCTGAACTCACTCACACATGATATTATTTAAGTTAACAATCTCTTTGTGAGCTTTCAGAATCTAATTACGACCTCCGATTCGTTCTGTCTCCCTGCAGCAAGAATAACCTTTACAAAATGTTCCCTGAACTGATGGTCACTTCACAATGACAGTGGTGGTATCTGCTTCAGTTTATGGGGACTTCAGGCACACTGTTTGCATACACACAACCATAAATACAAGCTACAAAAAAAACATGGTGTGGAGAACAATACAGTAATTTGTAATAAGAATCACAGTGTGAAACAAACACATACAAGGTATCACATACATTACAAAAAACAACACTTGAGAAAGAAATTTAAGAAAAAAAACAAGGTTCATGGGACATTAAGTTGTGCGTGCACATTGCACACTGTTCACGACTGTGCTGAGAATGAGGCACTAAATCACATTGTTAGAAATGTTCGAAGCACTTCACAAATTCATTAGTTTCTCTGAGGTATGTTGAGTCATATGCATTGATGCACGTGGTTCCATGTCTTGAGCATTGGAGGGGGACTTTTGGGATGGGGCCACAGTACTGACATCACATAGGGCTAAACGTCGGGTGTTGTTGCTACGTTGTTGCAACAGCAATAGGGAGTGCTGGAGCGTCTGCAGTACGCTGTTGAGATTGAAGTCAGACCCACGCATATGATCACGGCAGTACGGTAGGAAGACACAGTGATAGGCCCTCCTCACGTCGATTAATTGTCTCTGAGGTCTACTTGTTGGGATACATCACTAGTCTAGGTCTCTTCTCTCGCTGGACAGTACTTTACGTTTCCCAATATTGCAGTTCGATGAGGGATGATGGCACGTGGAGTGACTCCACAAGTGTGTGAGGTCATCCATACAGGATCGAACTAGAAGCGACGATTGCCAAAACTGCTCTCTAATAGAGAGGAGAAGTTAGAAATGAGACCATACATTTGTTAGTGTGGCACGATACTGCTTTGTGTATGCAGATCGGCCAATGCTAGTGAGTTGTATAAACCCAAACAGGTGAGTATATAGCGTCCCTTTCTGTCCTGAGGCACATGAGACGCCGGTTATGACACCATATGTGATCTTCTTCGTGTACTCACGACAACGTGGTCTGCCGCAGGGAATCCCTCCAAACGGCTGCCGCGTCCGGAGAGCTAGTTGGCTGTCGCGTGTGGGTCGCGTGTCAGTGTCAACGACCAGCCTCACTTTCACTTGTGGCCCGGCGAGGGCTGTCTGCCGCCAAATCCCTCAGGTATAGAGCCCGGTGACTGTCAGCTTGTAGGACCGGATGCTCTCGCGCCCTTCACGTCAGGTGGCGCGCTGACGCTCTCTTCTGCAGGTAGCCGATGACCTCTTGTTTTTGCTCCGGCTGGCCTCTGCATTGCCACGATCCCCGTCATCTGCACAATTCTTACAAAAATCTTATGCCTCACTTTTCCCCATGACCTTCTATGTTATAATAAATTTACATAACGATACATTGATGGTCTGTCATTTCAGACACTCTAATTTTAATTTTATAGTTATTTATCTGTAGCTATCTTGGTGTATCTAATCTAGACATGGAAATAATTTATCTTGATATTTGTGTAGAGACCGATCTCAGTATTGTACATGGTGTGTGATAACTGATGCTATGTAATGGATGAACAACTAAATGTGCGGGCCCGCACTAATATTACTATTAATTGTATAGACCGACAGTAGACATGCTCAAGAATTAACTACCATTTGCCAACGATCTACATTCTATGTCTTTTAATTAAATTATGTTGTTATGCAGGTCTAAGTTTTACTGTGCTATAAAGAACATGCAACTATGCTACTTTCGCTCGCCCGTCGTCCCTCCATCTCGGGTCTGTGGTTTGGTGACCTGAAAAATAGCATCTTAACAAGCGCGCCAAACACTTGTGGTAGAAAACCGCCACAATATTAAGGATCTAGTTATTGTAAAATCCTAAAGTTTAATTTATCCTAGTATATGGTACTCTCTTATTATTACTATTATTATTTTTGTTTTGTTTTTTACCTTATACAACACTCTTACATAATTACTGTTACGCTGAGATATCTCGCTGCTCGCCGCTATTGACGACAGTGATGTGCGCGCCGTACGACATGGCCTCCGAGTTCTCACTACGCCTCACTGAAACTCCAGAGACTGGTTTAGCCATGGCTATACAAGACAATAAATTTATAGTTGCAACTTCTTTTTCTATGTTATGCGGTTTTCGCGATCAAAGCACACCTTTCCAGAGGCAATGTAATATGACCAAGCCAGGACTGGTTCCTGTTGAGGATTCCGTCGCCCACCACACATCAGCTACACAGTATGTCACGAATATCCAAGTATAATTCCTTGGTTAATCATCTGTGACAGTCACAAGCAGCACGCTAAATCCCCAACCAGCACATTGGCATGGTAGGCTTTATGCCCGTATTTCTACCGTCTGGGCCCTAGGGCACCATTGGAGTCAAACGCTCGCAGGTTAACCCCGACTTGTAAGACAACGATGCTGGCGCAGCTCTGCAAAAAAAACTATGCTGCCCATATTCATCCTCGAAATCAAGCAATATACCACAATCTTGCAGTGCAATGATGCGTACCTGCAAGCATTGGTATGAACGTTTCACGAACTGGTTGTGGCCGCTATGGAGCGTAACACGACTTCTCAGAACGCTTCTAAGAGCACGTTCTTGTATGCGCCCGTTTGTGCGACAACTCGTCACTCATCACTATCCCTTCACATGGACACCAGATTGGAAAGGACAAAAACATTGCTCATGGAAAGGTAGTGCCTCTTATCGCATTGACAGTGGAGCTTGCGAACATAAACAGAAAAAAAATTAGCAGCAGTAAATTCTTATGCGAGAAAACGCAGCGTGTTAATACTTTAACAATCTTCATCTATTAATGCAACGATTATTGTTCCCCGAAGAAAGGTTCATATCTTTGCCTATTCTACTCTGTACACCACTTACACTACTACTATAGCAAGGTTCACGTATTTGCCCATTCTACTATGTACACCACTTACACTACTACTATTCCACGAACTCCTTTATGTGAGAGATGTGGTGGAGTCCTATGGACTTCTTTCCTTTCAGCGTCTCCAATTCATAAGCATTGTGGTGAGCTGCTCTCCTTATACGGTACGGGCCGTTGTAAATAGAATAGAATTTTTGGCATTTCATTTTTTGTTTGTTCGAAAGTCGGAAAGACTTAACGAGCACCTTTTGTCCAATTTGGAAGTGTCGTAGACGAGCTCCCCTGTCGGCACGTCTCTTCCTGACCTCTGCTGCAGCCCGTATCCTCTCGAGAGCCAAATCCACTATGGCTTGGTGCTGCGTTCGCGCCCTTGGTGGGAAGTTTACGACCTCGGTTATCAAGTCCTTAGGAATCCGGTTTTTCAGTACTGTAATGGGTGCCAATTTTGTTATCCCATGGGGTGCCTCATTGATCACCTCCTGGAAGTCTTTAAGGAAAACGTCCCATGTCGTGTGCTGTTTGTCGAGTTGTCGTCTGCCCTGGCTGGCCCGTGGTATTTGTTATTTTGCGCCTTCTTCCTGTCCTTTGCGTCTTGTTTATCGAAGACTACTTCGAGTTCGCGCAATAGACTCTTGAATGCTTCTACGTCAGATCCGCACTTGCCGACAAGTGTCTGTTGATACCTAATAGGCAATATGGAAAAACAAAATTTGATGATTTCTCCCTTGCTATATGGACTATCTAAAAATTGATTCTTCTTGAGTAAATCATCAAAAAATTTGGTTGCGCTCCTTTGCCCGGACACTTCCAGTTCAGGACAAAATATTATTTCCTCTTTAATCCTGTCTTGCGTTTCCTTTGACCAGTAAATCCCCAGGAACGCATCAACAAATTCCTGATAAGTCTGACACGTCGCTGCCACACCCCGCATCTTTTCCGCGGCTTGGCCTTCGATGTGTCCACACATGAATTCTAATTTTGCCAGGGTTGGCCATGATGACGGTAATGAATTAGTAAACTGCATCACCCAGCTCTTCGGATGCATCGACCCTCCATTATCTCTGAACTTTTGGAATTTTAGTATCGACAGGAAGTGATTGTGATCAAAATCCTGTCCGATCCTCGCACTGGTGTTGTCACTCGTTTCCGATACTTGCACGTCTGCTGAGTGTCCAGGTCTATCTTGCTGATAACTGTGATGTGCTACCTCTGTATCACAGTGGCAGTGGCACTCAGAATTCACTCTCCTAAGTGGGCTACAATTATTGGAGCTATTACTAGGTGTTTCTGCGTGTGCATTGTTAGTTCCGTACTCTGCCACTGGGCTAGAGCACGGCGGGCTTTTCCTCGGAGACACAATTCTGTGTACTCCATCATTGGTATCCGAACGCGCAGTTCTCGTGTGCCTGTTTCGCTCTAGTTTTGCTATCCGACTCTCTACTTCTTTCATTCGTTTCGTGATGTTCGTAACCGCAATATTACCTTGAGTCTTTAAGGCCGCTAGGGATTTTGAGTGGACTTGCTTCGCACGTCGCAAGCGCCCTGCGAGTTGAGAAGTTACTCTTGCGATTTTCATTGCCCCTGTTGCTGCAGTTTTGGCTAGACCTGCTACTTTTTGTGCTACCATTGACATTTGTTTTGCTTCTCCACATTCTTTCTTTATTGTTAGTAATTCCCCACGAATTTTCCCTATATGCGAAATTATTGCCTCAGTGTCCTTCTTACGCTGTTCGTCAGCTTCTTCCTTCTCCCTCTTACGTTGTTTCTCCTCTTCTTCCTTCTCCCTCTTACGCTGTTCGTCAGCTTCTTCCTTCTCCTTCCTACGTTGTTTCTCCTCTTCTTCCTTCTCCCTCTTACGCTGTTCGTCAGCTTCTTCCTTCTCCTTCTTACGTTGTTCGTCAGCTTCTTCTTTCATTGATCGTAGGAAGCTCAGTATTGGGTTAATGTCATCATTTTGATCCTCGTCACACATGGGTGATGTAACTCTGGACACCTGGGCGCTAGAGCTCTGACGTGGCCGAGCTGGCCCCTGTCTCCTCTCGTTCGTTTGATTATAAACTTCTGCTACCGTCTCGACCTGTGTGACTGTCTCTGTTTCATCCTCTACCTCACTATCATAATCACGGCCGCAACGCTGCTCTAAGATCGCGTCCAAATCACCTTCCTCATCAATGACCCTGGCGTCCTGTCCTGCTAAAAATGTGCCCATCTCATCTCCGAACCTATTCCCGTCGGTAAACTGCCCCTTATCCATTATGCTATCCTCTTTTGTTTTAGCGTCGCTCGATAATAGTCGTGCCTTACTTCTCGTTATCATTCATGCAAAACAAATTTATCAAAAATGCACAATAAAATTAATCTACTCCATATATTTTTTACACATAGACCTAAAGTTTCAACAACGCCGCTCCAACGCTGTAATTATACGCACGATTTGTTGTGGTACAGAAACCGCACACAAACCCAACAAAGTGTGATGTGATACGGACACACCATCAAAGGAACACAAAAACAATGAACAAAAAAAATATATATACTGAAAACAAAAACTGTAATCATGCACCGCTACTTAAAACTAAACGCGGAACTACCAGAAAAAACTTGGGTATTAATCAATAAAAAAAATTAGAGAAAAAAAATTTGAATGTTCGTACTAAGAATACTGTTTGTTAATCAGTGATTCTCAGGAAAGATCCGAGGCTAAGGGTCGCCATATTATGCGAGGTGCCGGGGCTAGCAGTGTATTTAACACTCAATTCTTCTAGAATCTACATATGTACATGATGCTCTAAGCCCTCTAATCAACCCTGCCAGTGGAGTAGAAGAGAGTTTGGCACCTGCAATAATTTAATTTGATAAATAAGTTAATTAAGCGAAGGTTTCATTAACATAGTGAGGAATGATGTGGTTGCTCTACCTATTAAGAGAATTAAAGTTCTGTCCAAAATAACAATATGATTTATTAAGACTAAACACAAAATAATAAACAACAACACATGAAACATTAACAATACATCAAATTGGCTCTAATTGGATACTTAAACAAACGCTGTGAATGTGTTGTCCCTAAACTAGATTGTGAGGATTATGACGAAGTGATATGTGCAGCCAATTCCTAGCAACTCAATTCTTAGAGAAAACACATAGCCAACCCAACATTAATTGCTGCTACCCAAGACAGAACAAAGTTAGAAAAAGACGAACAGGCGCGCTCTGCTGAGCTCTGATTATCACCTAGGAAAATCCCTATCTGCCGGTGCTGCGGACATACATTACCAAACCGACTTCTTGACTCCCAGGACACGATCTGCCGTACCGGAGCCGTTGGCTGGTTGCTTCGACGTCCTCGACCGAAAGGCGAGAGCCAACTACCTACCAGAGCACCCGTACAAAACCGAACACAGAACATTCCCGCCCCCACGACAGTGGCCGTGGTTAAACGTTCCAATCAGCAACTCGAAAACCGGCGGAAAATTCCACTCCATTGCCGGAACGCTACCATTCCACCAATGGAGATTCTTGGCGCCAATTTCTGCGCCGATCTTGCTACGTCACAGAGCTATGCCCTGTGCAAGCCAATCACAGTTACTATTTTGCAGAAAGCGCGGGAATTTTCTCGCCACAGCTGCCTGGGTACACAAGTCATTCCCACGCCTCGCTGGTAGCCCGCCAGAAAGTGTTTTCGCTAAGTTTCTGCGAAGTAACGGAACCTCTAGCCCAGCCGCTACTTCTGGCCCTGTGGGTGTGCCTCTTGACAATGTCGGCGTCTGGAAAGCATTCACTCGACCCCCTCACACCTGTCGGCTCATCCTTTCAAAGTCAGACCGAGCCCGCCTGTCACTGGACCACCCAGGTGACGAGAGACGCTGCGTGGGAAGTCCGCGTGTGAAGGAATAGCAACTTTCCACCGCATGCAATTAGAGAGGAGAATCGTAAGATAGAAATATGAGAGGGGGCTCATGCCACCTCTCAAACCTATAGCAATTCATCGACAAATGGAGGTTCAGTATGGTGATACATGTTTGTCAAAGCAGCAAGTCTACGAATGGAGTAGGAAGTATGCAAATGGTGTGACTTCAGTGGAAGATGCTCCTCGTCCAGGTCAGACACAATGAGTTGTGACTCCACAGAACATAGCAGCAGTTGAAGCCATAGTGAAGGAAAACCGCCTAGTGACTCTGAATTACATTGCGGCATGTTTACAGATTAGTCATGGGTCAGCACACCACACTGTGCATGATGCGCTCCAGTTTCACAAAGTGTCTGCAAGATGGGTGCCACGGCAGCTGACTCCTGAAATGAGAGAACGACGTGTTGATGCTTGTGAAGAGCTTCTTCGGCGCTTTGGGCGAGATGGTGATGGTTTCCTTGCAAGAATCGTTACTGGTGACGAAACCTGGGTTCACTTCCACCAACCGGAAATGAAGAGAGCGAGCAAGGAATGGCGCCATTCCTCATCACCAAAACCAAATAAGTTTCGAACAGAACCATCAGCAGGGAAGGTTATGCTGGCTCTCTTTTTGGGATGAAAAAGGCGTCATTTCGGAGCATTACATGCCTAGAGGGACCACTGTCACCAGTGCATCATACACAGATCTCCTAAAAAAATCATCTGCGGCCTGCAATCAAATCAAAGCGACAGTGCATTGCTGTCAGCAGGTGTCCTTTAGCAACATGACAATGCAAGACCCCACACTGCCCGTACAACAGTTGCAACAATCACAGACCTGCGTTTTGAGTGTCCTCCTCATCCACCATACCCACCAGACCTTGCCCCAAGTGATTTCCATATGTTTGGACCACTCAAAGACGCAATGGGAAGAAAGAAGTTCCGTTCTGATGAAGAGGTACGCCACGCGGTGCACGAGTGGTTACGCGGACTACCAAAAGAGTATATAAAGACAGTAACTGTTCTCGAAAGAACAGATACTGTTGATGACCATGCAGCTTTTCCCTGGCATAAATGATGACTAACTGAAACCCTCAGCTGCCAACAAGTGTTGTTGATATACCTCGATGTGGACAGCTGAAAATGTGTGCCCCGACCGGGACTGGAACCCAGGATCTCCTGCTTACATGGCAGACACACTATTCATCTGAGCCACCGAGGACATCGAGGTATATCAACAACACCTGTCGGCGGCTGAGGGTTTCAGTTAGCCATCATTTATTCCAGGAAAAAGCTGCACGGTCATCAACAGTATCTGTTCTTTCGAGAACAGTTACTGTCTTCGTATATAAAGTTAAAGGCTACCCAGCCATTGACCTTCGTCTGTGCGAATGTGCACAGGTTGCCCAAACTCTTACGTGAATCGCCAAAGCGTGCGCGAGTAATGAGTGGATGGGCAAATGTCTATAAGGTAAATTACATATATAGAATTGTGGACAGTTGGGAATGTGAGTCTCACGGGAAGCGTGCAAGGGATAAGTCCCTGCAGTCGCGCTATTCATCTGTGTCCTCGGTTAGTGTGTCTGCCATGTAAGCGGGAGATCCCGGGTTCGAGTTCCGGTCGGGGTACACATTTTCAGCTGTCCACATCGAGGTATATCAACAACACCTTTCGGGAGCTGAGGGTTTCAGTTAGTCATCATTTATTCCAAAAGAATTTTTTCCTAAAGGAATTTATGCACTTTGTAAGCGCTGAAGGACTTGAATTGAGTATGGGAGAGATTATGTTGAAAAGTGATACAGCTTTCTACCACTTCTGCACAATAAATAATATTTAAAAAAATATTTAAGGTTTTCATTTGACTCACCCTCGTACATTCACAATTATTTGCTGGCTGAATCCAAATTACTGTCTTCCTCTACAGGTTTTACCCCCTACAGCTCCCTCTAGTACCATGGAAGCCATTCCCTGATGTCTTAACAGTTGTTCTACCATTCCATCCCTTCTTCTTGTCAGTATTTTCCATATATTACTTTCCTCTCTGATGCTGCGAACAACCTCCTCATTCCTTACCTTGTCAGTCCACCTAAATTTCAGCATTCGTCTGTAGAACCACATCTCAAATGCTTCAATTCTCTTATGTTCTAGTTTTGCCACAGTCCATGTGTCACTACCATACAATGCTGTGTTCCAAACTTACATTCTCAGAAAGTTCTTCCTCAATATAGGGCCTACGTTTGATACTGGTAGACTTCTGTTGGCCAGGAATGCCCTTTTTGCCAGAGCTAGTCTGCTTTTTGTGTCCTTGCTCTAACTGTCATGAGTTATTTTACTGCTTATCTCGCAGAATTCCTTAACTTCGTCTACTTTGTAACATCAGTCCTACTGTTAAGTTTCTCACTTCTCATTTCTGCTATTCCTCATTACTTTTGTCTTTCTTCGATTTATTCTCAGTCCATATTCTATACCCGTTAGACTGTTCATTCCATTCAGCAGAGCTTTCAATTCTTCCTCACTTTCACTGAGGATAGCAGTGTAATCAGTGAATCTTATGATTGATATCCTTTCACCGTGAATTTTACGTCCACTCTTGAACCTTTATTTTAATTCGATCATTGCTTCTCTGACGTATAGACTGAACAGTAGAGGTGAAAGTCTACATACTTGTCTTATGCCCTTTTTAATCCAATCACTTCGTTCTTGATCTTCTCCTCTTATTATTCCCTCGTGACTCTTGTATATGTTGTGTGTGTTCGAATGTGTGTGATTTCTTAAGGGACTAAACTGCTTAGGTCATCAGTCCCTAGACTTACACACTATTAAAACTAACTTAAATTAACTTATACTAAGAACAAAACACACACACACACACACACACACACACACACACACACACACACACACACACATGCCCGAGGGAGGACTCGGCCCTCCGGCAGGAGGGACTGCGATATGTTGTATATTGCCTGTCTCTCCCTATAGCTTACCCCTATTTTCCTCAGAATTTCGAACATCTTGCACCATTTGACACTGTAGAACGCTTTTCCCAGGTCGACAAATCCTAGGAACATGTCTTGATTTTTCTTTAGTCTTATTTTCATTATCAACCATAACGTCTGAACTGCCTCTCTGATACCTTTGCCTTCCCTAAAGCCAAACTAATCGTCATCTAACAGGCCCTCAATTTTATTTTCCATTCTTATTTACATTATTCTTGTCAGCAACTTGAATGCATGAGCTGTTAAGCTGATTTTGTGTGACAATTCTCGCACTTGTCAGCTCTTGCAGTCTTCGGAATTGCGTGGACGATATTTTTCTGATATTCGGATCGTATATCGCCAGACTCGTACACTACACATCAACGTGAATACCGTAGTCGTTTTTTTTTTTGCCACTTCCCCTAGTGATCTTAGAAATTCTGATGGAATGTTATCTATCCCTTCTGCCTTATTTGATCTTAAGTACTCCAATGCTCTTTTAAATTCTGATTCTAATACTGGGGCCGTCTATATCTTCCTGTCGACTCCCGTTTCTTCTTCAATCACATCAGACAAGTATTTCTTCTCACAGAGTCGTTCAATGTACTCTTTCTACCTACCTGCTCTCTCTCCTCTGCATTTAACAGTGGAATTCCCATTGTACTCTTAATGTTACCTCCCTTGCATTCAGTGTCACTGGAAGTTGTTTTGACTTTTCTATATGCTGAGTCAGTCCTACTGACTACCATTTCTTTTTCGATTTCTTCACATTTTTCATGCAGCCATTTCGCCTTAGCTTCTCTGCACTTCCTATTTGTTTAATCCCTAGCGACTTGTATTTCTGTATTCCTGAATTTCCCTGTACATTATTGTACTTCCTTCTTCCATCGAACAACTGAAGCATTTCTTCTGTTACCCATGATTTCTTCGTATTTATCCTCTTTCTTCCTATGTTTTTATTTTCAATTTCTGTGATGCCCTTTTTAGAGATGTTCATTCCTCTTCAACTGAACTGCTCACTGACCTACTCCTTACTGCAGTATCTACAGAACTTCAAGCGTACTTCTTCGCCCCACTATTTAATAAAACCACGTGATTCTGAGACTCACAGCTCAGAAACTATTCAGTGTTTCTTTTCTTTAAATTTGCGGCTCGATTTTAGTGCGAAAAATTGTAAAACCATTAAACCTTTTTTGGGCTTTTCTAAAGAACCGCCCATGCAATAATGGTGCCTCCATAAACCGATTAAGGTCCACTGCAGAACACATCAAATGCGAAAAGAATTGATTTGCTCCATGGAAGTCTGTAATAGTTTCATCCTGTACTGAAGGGTAGCGAGACTTAAGACGATCCTTCTATTGGGTTTACAAATGGTTCCTAGCCTAAGGGCTATCCAAATTACCTGACCCTACCTTTCCATCGCCAATAGAATGCGAAGTAGGGCTATCCAAACTACCCGACACTACCTTTCAATTGCTAATAGAATGCGAGACATTAACCCCGGAAGGGTTCCATGTTTTATGTGCGGCGTTTTGAAACATGGTAGCGCATGCTGTTGCATGCATACCGATAGTTTGAGACTGTATTGATGCGGTATTTTTTGAACTTAAATTTTATGTAATTCTCATCATGTTTCGTATTTATACCGAATAAAGTTTTAAAATGAATAAAACTACCGCCATAATGTTGAGAATTTGATTTAAAAATAATATTAGTAACGTCTGTGTGGTTGCTTCAGTGGAGAGCGGTGGAATAAAAAAAAAAATACTAAATAGAAACGAGCGGCAAGACCCTACCGGCTGCACAGCGCCGTATTACGCAACACTATGCTCCGATGTCTCCCCTGTTGAAGGAAGCCCATTGCAGCCCAAGTACAGTGCAGGTGTGTAAATATTTATTATTTAATTATTTTTCCCACGCTTCAGACCAGGCCCCCATAAAACTTAAAACTGAATTCAATGTGTAATAAAAGGAGGTTCGAGCCTATTTAAGTTTAATCTTTACGGAAACAGTGTTTGTAATTACTAAATGAAGTAAAGCTTCTTTTTTTAAAAAAATGTATTAATTATTTTTATGTTACTGCTATATACCTGCAACCAACAACGAACATTCACCTTCAATATGAATCGTAGTTCACTGAAATACGATGCAAGGTTCGTGAGTTACATAGCAGACAATATGTCTCGTTCGGCAAATAGCAAACTTACTGAATTTTAACTCGAAAGCTAGTAAACAATTAAGAGATAACTTATTGGAAGTTGTTTTCTTTTACAGTAATTGACAGATGCGAAAGTTACCGATTATTTTAAAAAATACTGAGGTTCACTTAAGTTACCGATTATTTTAAAAAATACCGAGGTCAACTCTCTCTCTCTCTCTCTCTCTCTTTTTTTTTTTTTTTTTTTTTTTTTTTTTACCGATTTTAAATGAAATAGTCCATGTGTCCAGACCTGCCGACGAGATGCACTTACCAACAAGATTTGCCGCCAGCATATCAGGCTGGGTCAGTGTTGGCTAAGTTTGGCTTGAATGAAATGGGCTCAAGTATATTATATTTTTGGCTCACTAGGAGATTATTGGATGTCAGGGGCACTCGGTTACAGACATCCTATAAGCTTCACTATTGACAAGTTTAAATGTGATTCTGCTCTTTATTTGTACAAATGTTTTCTGCTCATTACTAACATTATGACAGTTCCATTGCCATTTGAGTAGCAGAAGTTGTGTTTCTCCCAATCCCATCTGTGATGATAATTGGTAGCGATCCTTATTCCTAATGTTTCTGTTTCTTGAAATCTTTGGTGACTACAGTTTGAGGTTTATTTTCTTTTTCTTTGTAGTGACCTAACTGGATATGAAACACTAATGTACATTATATAAATTTTTTAAAAAATGTAGATGGTGTCAGAGATCTGAGATTTTTTTGGGTATTTTAATTGTGGCATTGCAAACTGGCTAGTGTGAGAATTCAGGTTGATAGAGTTCTGTGTAAGTAATTCTGTTCTGTATTTTCTTTTAATGGGTGTATTTTGAGGTACCTATAACTGACACAGGTGGGAAGGGGGGCTCTTGATTCCGATTTGTCAGTTTGGTAGCACCACACCTAATTACCACCACAGGACCAGAATTTTCAGTGTATGCAACCTGTGCTCCAATTCTAAATGTCAAAACAGTTTATGGCAGTTCAGCTGCTGATATTTTGTGATACTGATCTGAAGGAAGATCTTGTACTTGAACAGAACTTGACCCCACCCCTCTCCCGCCACCAGAAGAAAAAATTATCGATGCCTCTGGTAGATGGACAACTCCTTGTACTACTGATGCATTATTTCTACCTGATAGAGGTTTGTTAGGTGGTCTTTTGGCACATACAAGTAGTATATCTTCAGAACACTCCTTGACCCTGTGTTCATCAGCACAGTGGCTGCATCTTGTTTGACAACTGTGTTGCTTGCTGCTGTGCCAACAATGAAAACAGTTGTAGCACAGCAATTTTGAATAGATGTAAGGTCTTCTTATATTCCATACTCATCACCCACAGCAGACAGCTTGTCAGCAAATGTTATGTTTTTGTAGACAGGGGATGAATTAGACAATTCTACACCACAAGACATTGTATACTGCATATTTCGACAAAACACAGTATCTGGTGTGCTTTGAATATAACTGCAAATAGTAGTAGTCTCCTGTCTGCATTACCATGCATTTTCCTCTTGTACAATCTGACTGACAGTACTAGTACCTCACATATCATTTCTAACAATACAGGATGGTTATAACTGAATTGGTTGGTTGGAAATAGGTTCTTGTCCACTTTATTTTTTTCTTTTTTTTTCAAATTATGTTTACCACAGATAACTGATTTTATATCTGTCCATGTCTCAACAACAGAAGTACTCATTTCGTGGGTACTGAGTTAGAGAAGGGGCTGTGTCCAGATAAACAAGTGTACGGTGGACCTGTCCCAATAAAAAAATGAGAAACTATATATATATATCGAAAATTCTGCAATATAGACCTGATGAGCAGAACCCATTTTATAATAGTAGCTGCTAGTGGCCAACGATGAACAGACAAGATAATGACGATGCACACTCAACATTTTCTGTATTTTGATTGTGACTGTAATTTTGTTACACAACAATTAGCTGTGTATGCTCATAACACTCCCTTTTATTGCCATAATGAATATGAATAATATGTATTTGCACAAGACAACCCTTCCACTGCAGACAGAATGCTAGTTGCTTCATCAACATAGCACAAAGGGTCATCTCCAGCACATTCAAACTGATTACTGACCACATTCCAGATGCTGGTAGTTTAGCATGCATAAGATATAAAAGGGCAATGCATTGATGGAGTTGTCATTTGTACTCAGGTGATTCATGTAAAAAAGTTTCTGATGTGATTATGGCCACTAGATGGGAATTAACAGACTCTGAATGTGGAATGCTACTTGGAGCTAGACGTGTGGGACATTGCATTTTGTAAATTGTTTGGGAATTCAATATTCCGAGATCCACAATGTCAAGAGTGTACCAAGAATACCAAATTTCAGCCATTATCTCTCACCATGGACAACGCAGTGGCCAGTGGCCTTCAGTTAATAACCAAGAACAGGGGCATTTGTGTAGAGATGTCAGTACTAACGAGCAAGCAACACTGCATGACATAACCACAGTTATCAATGTGGGACGTACAACGAACGTATCTGTTAGAGCAATGTGGCAAAATCTGGCATTAATGGGGTATGGCTGCAGACGACCAACATGAGTGCCTTTGCTAGCAGCACATCACCATCTGCATCTCTCCTGGACTCGTGTCCACATCAGTTGAAAACTGGAAAATTGTGGCATTGTCAGATGAGTCCTGATTTCAGTTGTTAAGGGCTGATGGTAGGGTTAGAGTGTGGCACAGACCTCATGAAGCCATGGGGAAAAGTTGCTAACATGGCACTGTGCAAGCTGGTGGTGGTTCCATAATGGTGTGGGCCATGTTTACATGGAATGGTTTTCGTCCTCTGGTACAATTGAATCAATGATCCACTGGAAATGGTTATGTTCAGCTACATGGAGACCATTTGCAGCCATTCATGGACTTCATGTTTCCAAGTAACAATGGAATTTTTATGGATGACAATGTACCATGTCAGAACATTGTGGACAATTCAGTCCTTCTCTGGCAACACTTTCACAATTGTGGATGGTGGTAAAGGCAGCATGGCTCAATATTTTTGCAAGAGACTTACAATGACTTGCTGAGTCCATGCCACATCAAGCTGCTCCACTACGTCAGAAAAAAAGGTCATGCAACACGATATTAGGAGGTATCTCATGACTTTTGTCACCTCAATGGATATTCAACTGTGCATTAATTAAAATATGTGAGTTTGTCCACAAACAAGGACATTATGAAATCATTAATGGTGATTCATACATATGGAAAAACTGGAACCTCTCATGTCTCTTGACAACTACACAACTAGTTTCCAATATCCTAGTAGACTACCTGCCTTCAACAGTACTGCACTTGTTCCCAAACAAAAAAAAATCATATTTGACGACAACAAGGCATTTTCCATTCCACATTCGCATTGAAGAAATGATTTGTAGAGCAAGTGGAGATTTTCTTCTCTTGATTGTTTCTCTAACCTATCAAAAGTAACACCTACCAAGCAAACATAGGACTTCACTTTGTAATAATTTGATGGGGGATGGCGTCCACAGCTTACATGTTGTGGATGTGGTTGTTTCCACTTACAACTGTAAAATATTTTCTTTTCTACTTATTGAGATTGAAATTTTGGATGAGGACCTTACAATTGTAAGAAATACATTACCATAGCCATTATTTGTGCAGTTTATGACTTGCTCTCTTTCATACTTGCTTGATGGTCGGCATAATTGTATTTGAGACTTTTCCCTGAAGATGAAGAGTAATACTCACAACTGCAATCACAACAATTTAAAACTAAAATCTATAATTAATTTCCACTCTGTGGCAGAACATGTGTGAACATGAAACTTCCTGGCAGATTTTAAAATTGTGTTCTGGACCAGTACTCAAAGTTGGCCCATTTGCCTTTTGCAAGTACATGCTCTACAACTGAACTATCCAGCCACGTCTTACTATACACTTGCTGATTTGAGTTCCAGTATGGCAAACAGTTTTAATTTGCCAGGAAGGTTGAAAAGTAAAACATTTTACAGCCATAAATGGAAATGTTTAATACTTCACAGTGTAGCACATGCAAAAGGCACTTACCATAGGTATAAAACGAATGAGGCAATGGATTCATTAAGACACTGGCAATGGATTCATTAAGAGACTGAGGAGGATGGAGGCTTGTGCACCGTCCAGTCATTTTGATTTAGGTTTTCTATGGTTTTCCTAAATCACTCCAAATGCCAGGATGGTTCCTTTAACAAGACTTCAGCAGACCACCTTAAATTAGATTAGATTAGATTAGTTTTTCGTTCCATAGATCTGTGCTGAGGAGATCCTCGTGGATGTGGAACAGGTCTTCTTTTTTTTTTGTTGCTTAAGTAACAATAATAATAGTATGAATATGTACATAATTTGTTTCTATTAAAAAATTCGTCAATGGAGTAGAAGAAGTTGACCACTAGTAAGTCTTTCAGGCTCCTTTTAAACTGATCTTTATTTGTAACTAAATTTTTTATGTTTTCTGGCAAATTATTGAAGATGAGTGTTCTTGAGTAGTGGACCCCTTTCTGAACTAAAGTAAGTGCTTTTAAGTCCTTGTGCAGATCATTTTTGTTCCTGGTATTGTAAGTATGAACTGAGCTGTTTGTTGGAAAAGGAGGTATATGATTTAGGACAAATTTCATTGAGGAGTAAATATAATGAGAGGCAGTAGTTAGTATACCCAGTTATTTGAAGAGGTTTCTACAGGATGTCCATGAATTTACTCCACAAATAATACGTATTACACGCTTTTGGACTCTGAGAACTATTGTTTGACTTGAAGAGTTACCCCAAAATATTATACCATATGACATTATGGAATGAAAGTAGGCAAAGTATGCAAGCTTTTTCATTTTTATGTTGCCTATGTCAGCTAACACTCAAATTGCAAATATATATATTTTTAAGGCATTTCTGCAGTTCTGTGATGTGCTCCTCCCAACTGAATTTATTATCAAGTTGTAATCCCAGGAATTTAAGACTGTCAACCTCTTGTATCTGCTCATCTTCATACTTTATGCATATGCTGGGTGGAAACCTCTTACAGGCTCTGAATTGCATATAGTGAGTCTTTTCGAAGTTTAATATCAGTGAGTTGGCTATAAACCATTTATTAATATCCATGAAAATATCATTAGCAGATCTTTCTTGAACTACACTCGACACACTACAATACTGGACATTAAAATTGCTACATCACGAAGATGATGTGCTACAAACGTGAAATTTAACCGACAGGAAAAAGATGCTGTGGTATGCAAATGATTAGATTTTCAGAGCATTCACAGAAGGTTGACGCCGGTGGCGACACCTACAACGTGCTTACATAAGGAAAGTTTCCAACAGATTTCTTATACACAAACAGCAGTTGACCGGCGTTGCCTGGTGAAACGTTGTTGTGATGCCTCGTGTAAGGAGGAGAAATGCTTACCATCACATTTTCAACTTTGATAAAGGTCGGATTGTAGCCTATCGCAATTGTGGTTTATCGTATTGCGACATTGCTGCTCGCGTTGGTCAAGATCCAATGACTGTTAGCAGAATATGGAATCGGTGGGCTCAGGAGGGTAATACGGAATGCCGTGCTGGATCCCAACGGCCTCGTATCACTAGCAGTCCAGATGACAGCCATCTTATCCGCATGGCTGTAATGGATCGAGCAGCCACGTCTCAATCCCTGAGTCAACAGATGGAGACGTTTGCAAGACAACAACCACCTGCACGAACAGTTCGATGACATTTTCAGCAGCATGGACTATCAGCTCGGAGACCTTGGCTGCGATTACCCTTGACGCTGCATCACAGATAGGAGCGCCTGCGATGGTGTACTCAACGACGAACCTGGGTGCACGAATGGCAAAACGTCATTTTTTCAGATGAATCCAGGTTCTGTTTACAGCATCATGATGGTCGCATTTGTGTTTGGCGACATTGCAGTGAACACACATTGGAAGCTTGTATTCGTCATCGCCATACTGGCGTATCACACGGCGTGATGGTATGGGTTGCCATTGGTTTCACGTCTCGGTCACCTCTTGTTTGCATTGACGGCACTTTGAACAGTGGACGTTACATTTCAGATGTGTTACGACCTGTGGCTCTACCTTTCATTCGATCCCTACGAAACCCTACATTTCAGCAGGATAATGCACGACCGCATGTTGCAGGTCCTGTATGGGACTTTCTGGATACAAAAAATGTTTGACTGCTGCCCTGGCCAGCACATTCTCCAGATCTCTCACCAATTGAAAACGTCTGGTCAATGGTGGCCGAACAACTGGCTCGCCACAATACGCCAGTCCCTACTCTTGATGAACTGTGGTATCATGTTGAAGCTGCATGGGCAGCTGTACCTGTACATGCCATCCAAGCTCTGTTTGACTCAATGCCCAGGTGTATCAAGGCCGTTATTACGGCCAGAGGTGGTTGTTCTGGGTACTGATTTTTCAGGATCTATGCAACCAAATTGGGTGAAAGTGTAATCACATGTCAGTTCTAGTATAATATATTAGTCCAATGAATACCCGTTTACCATCTGCATTTCTTCTTGGTGTAGCAATTTTAATGGCCAGTAGTGTATTTATTGCAATACTTGTATCATCTGCAAACAAAACGAACTCTGCTTCTCAGAGCATAACTGATGAGAGATCATTAATGTACACAAGAAAAAGCAATGGCCCTAAGATGGATCCTTGTGGGACACCACATGTAATTTCTTCCCATTCTGATGATGACTGATGACTTAATTCACTAGTCCCTTGCACTGACACCCTTTGTTTCCTGTTAGCAAGGTATGACTTTTTTGCAGCACTGCCCGTGACACCATAAAATTCTAATTTATTTAAAAGGATGTTGTGGTTACATAATCAAATGCCTTTGACAAATCACAGAATATTTCTTCTGTTTGTTATTTAATGAATTAAGTACATTTTCACTGTAGGTGTAAATAGCCTTCTCGATATCAGAACCCTTCATAAATCCCAACTGTGTTCTTGATAACATGTTATTTGTGGTCAGATGGTTGAGAAGCTGCCTGTACATTACTTTTACTAAAATTTTTGAGAATGCTGGAAAAGTGAAATCGGTCTGTAGTTTGATGGTATCTCTTTATCCCCTTTCTTGAATAGAGGCTAACATCTGCATATTTTAATGTCCCAGTTATAATTGACTGGTTACACAAGTAACTTGTATTAAACTCACAAGAACATGCCTTAATTAACTTTGTTGATATTTCATCGTAACCACTAGAATGCTTTGTTTTTAAAGATTTTATCATGGAAGTTATTTCTTTGGTGAAGTGAGTGACATATTCATGTACCTGAAGCTATTTGTAAAGGCTAGTTTCAGATATTCAAGGGCATTATTTACTGATACTGACAATCCCATTCTATCAGTAACGAATATAAAGTACTTGATAAATAGATTTGCCACACTATGCCCATCGGTTACTAATGTGTCATCTACCCTTAATGCTATTTGCTCCTGTTTCTTTCTGGTTCTACCAGTCTCCTCTTTCACTATATCCCATATTGTTTTTATTTTGTTCCCTGACATTGCTATCTTCTTCTGGTAGTGCATTTGTTTAGATGCCTGAATTACTTTTTTTAATATTTTACAGTATTTCTTTATACAAGGAATACTGTAAAATATTAAAAAAAGTAATTCAGACATTGATAGCATTGAAGCTATTCTTGGTCGACAGATACATTTTCCTTTTTGTCTTACAGGAAATCTTTATTCCTTGCGTAATCCATGGTTTTATTATAGACTTCTGTTTAATTTGAGTAACTTTTAGAGGAAAACAGTTTCCAAACATGGTACTGACATTGTTCATGAATGTGTTATATTTTTCATTCATGTCATGAGCACTATAAACATCTTTCCAGTTCATATCTTTGAGCAGTTTTCTAAAACACTCAATTTTTGGTTGACTGACTACTCTCCTGTACTCAGATTTAGCAGTCTTGATAATCTGCTTAGAATTTCCATCTAAAACAAGGAGCTGCATGTCATGATCTGATAAGTCCATTTATTACGGGTTTTATGGTATGATTTTGTTCCTTTGATTTGTCTATAAAAATGTTATCAATGGTTGTCCTTGAGGATTTAGTGATCTTAGTTGGAAAGTTTAAAGTGTGAGTTGGATTGAAAGACAACATTACTAACTGCAGTAAACGTTTACTGGAAGATTGGATTAGAAAATCTGTATTAATGTCACCAGCAATCAAAATTTCTTTGTTTCTTCCTGTTAAATAACCCAAAAGAGCTTCTAGATGATTTATGAATAGATTATAATTCCCTGCAGGTGCTCGGTAAACAGTTACTATTATATAGGATCTGTAACTGCTTCTGTTGCACATACTTCTAGATGCTGCTCTAAACAGAATTTATTAATGTCAATGTTCCTGAATTTATGGCAGTTTTTAATAAATGTGGCGAGTCCTCCTCCATCCATACCTACCGTATTTACTCGAATCTAAGCCGCACCTGAAAAATGAGACTCGAAATAAAGGAAAAAAAAATTTCCCGAATCTAAGCCGCACCTGAAATTTGAGACTCGAAATTCAAGGGGAGAGAAAAGTTGTAGGCCGCACCTCCAAATCGAAACAAAGTTGGTCCATTGTAATATGAGACACAATTTAGGTCGAATGAATGACGATACAGCTACAGTAGTTTGGTTCGAGTCGTAAGCTTAGCAGTTAAGCTTTACCACGTAGCCATTGCTATGCGTCAGGCGCTCCGTCCGTATTTATACGGGTGCCCTTCCTTTTTCACGTGCTTTGCCTGGTTTGAATCGATTGCTTATTTTGCCTTGCTCTGGTAAGTGCCGTCACTCTTAAGCTGAAAATGCATTACTGCGCTGTGTCATGCATTGTTTGTCGCATTTTGATAGTGCGTGTTTACGTCCTGTCGCGGCTCGCGGCATGGCTTGCTTTTGTGCGCGCTACCGCCGCGTACAATTAAAAAAAAAGAAAGAGAGGAATCGTCTCATTAGCTAAACAATGGCAAGAGACTGCTATTTGTTGTTACTTACACTGCTGCTTTCTTTGATAATGATCAACAAGAATCAAATAATAGACTGCGTATAATAGAACATGTTCTGAACGAGAGTTGGGCGAAAATTTTTCTCCGTTTGAAAATCTTTGCGGCCGCTTCTTTATTACATCAAATTCTGCACAGAAATTAGACATATTAGATTTAAAAATCTAGCCACTTGCCGTGCTTCATTTCTGACTGTATCACTGTTAGGCATAAGAATAATACGAATATAAACATGACACGATACGTATATTCTTCCGCGTTTGCTGTTGTCTCACTCTAGTTTCGTAGTTTATTTGGCAGACAGGATTTAAATGAGATAGCGGCAAACACGAAAGAATACATGGCAAAATGTTTATATTCGTATTATTCTTATGGTGAAGAGAATACTGTATGTGATTCAAATTTCATCAGGTTCCTATTAGCAACCATCTCTTCTCACAGATAGGAAAAAATTCAGAACGTAGAGTTGGCCATATTGACAAACATCCCAAACAGTCTTGCCAGTCAGATTCTCGTAGTACACTGAAATTGTGCTACATTCGAAGATGAACAATACGGAATTTGTATTTACTTCGTTGGATAATGTATGAAAATGCAGTGGTCGAAACTCGCGGCGGAGAAAAAAGCTAGTCTTCAACTTTTTTTTTTTAATTTATTTACTGACGCAGACGTTTTGGCGCCAGTATTTATCTTTGTGCCTACAATGCATGCCTGCGTAGCGCTACATATATTCGACGGCAGAAGTTAGCTGTGGCGGCACCCACCAACATTTTTCATAACTTCCGCTTGCTTTGCACTCGATTCTAAGCCGCAGGCGGTTTTTTGGATTACGAAAACCGGAAAAAAGTGCGGCTTAGATTCGAGTAAATACGGTACTCTGCAGAAGTAGGAAGCTAGCTCGAATCCTAAAATGTCTAACATATCAATACCAGTGGTCACTTGACGTTCAGAGAGGCAGATTATGTCAATTTGGTTAGATGAATTCATTTCATCAATACAAATGAGTAGTCCATCAACTTTATTTCTGAATCCCAGAATGTTCTGGTGTAATAAAGATAACTGATACTGCATACTAATGGGATTATAACTGCTTTGGCGAAGATGAACTGGCAGTTTCTGATTACTTTCTGTTAAACATTGTTTAAATGGAGGCTGTATGCTAAAATCTGACTCCTGTTCATCTGTTTTCTCAAACTGAGTGTGTCTGCCAATCTCTCTTAAAACTTGTTTTCTTTTCCCCTTCCCTATCCTAAAAAAGGCATCCCTCTGACACCTGTGACAACTGGTATTTTACCACATGTCGCAGTGTCCCGCCTTAAGTTTTCTGCAATCAACCCAGGCAGTTTTCCCTTCCCTTTCTTATTGAGGTGAAGGCCATGCCTAGTGTAGTCCCACCTATTGATAGCATCCACAGGAATCAAACCAATATGGGACCCGATATCCATCCTAAACAGCCACTCCAACTCCAAGTTCACCCTCCCGACGGAAGAGTTCAAATGAGGCCAATCATGGCGTCTCAACACAGACACAAACCCCACACTCGTATGCTTCGTTGCTGGTGCTGATGCTCTCTCTATTAAACACACATGTATATGTGTTATTTAGAGACTTTCCCAAATTAATAACTGCTTGAATGGTTCACAGGCATTGTGTCAAATGATGATGTGAAAACTGCACAATATTTTCATGAGGCAGCTGCTTATCATCTTCAGGCACTACTCATGCACTGCTGTTACAGCTCACCAATTTCAGTGTTGATTCGCTAGATAAATGCCAATGGGGCTGTAATGTCATCATAGAGGACACTGATATCCAGTTCCCCCGTCAGAGAAACACATCATGGTCTCCATGGATCCCAGCATAAGAGCAGCACATGTTGATGCTTGGCTTAAGTGCCCTGGCTTTAATTACTCAATTGTGTTCACTTATCACATACGTTTATCTACAGTTGATAATGCCTCAGTGTCACCAGTGCTGGTTCCCACATTTCCCTGAGTTGGTACTGTATGTTCCTGTTAATTAAGCCCTCAATTGTATGCAACTTGACTGCTTCTTTAGTGATGAAGTTGCAGAAAATGGAGATGGATGACTCTTGAAGAGAAACCACTTCAGTAAGCAATTTTTAAGCGTACATGTTTCAAAGATGTTTAGACAATTTTCTTATAGTATGACCACATGGGACAGCAGTGCTTCCTTCATTTTTGAAACATCTTAACACCCTCCAACTGAGATCTGCTTCACCGTGGAAGTTGAGGAAAATAGAGACCTCCTGTTTCTGGATATCATGGTTCATGGAAAAGCAGGCGGCTCCTTAGGTCACAGTGTGTTTCATAAACCTACACAAACTGAGCTGTACCCCAACCTAGGAGCTGTCATTACCCATCCCAATGCAGTGGTGTATGATGGACTTATGTTCATAGAGCTAGAGCTATCTCAGATCTGAAGAGCTTATCACCAGAGCTTAGCCATATCTGTTTTGTGTTTGCTCACAACAGGTATTCCAAAAAGCAGATTCACCATGCATTTCAACCAGCATGCACTAAACATCATTAGGAATAGCCAGAAGAAATGGAGAACACCATGAGGAAGGTTCTTCTACCTTATGTTGATGGTGTGCACTTTAATACTGGCATGCTATTCAAGAAAAATCAAATAAAGTGTCTTCTAGCATACAGTACAGGTGCAAAGAATGCTGGTTTCCGTTAAAGACAACCTAGGTCTATGGAGACCAGGAATATATGAGGGCTATTAGGAAAGTAAGTTCGAATTGGTCACAAAATGGAAACCACTGTGAAAATCAAAAATGTTTTATTTGCAATAGTTAGCTACACCTTACACCAACTTCTCTACACAGTCGCCGCTCTGACTAAGGCACTTGTCACAGCACTGTACTAACTTTCCAATGCCCTCGCCAATTCTCTATGCTCATCTACAGCTCGTTGTCTGTGCCAGAATGTTGTCTTCATAGCCAGCAGTTCATGTGAGGAGACATGGAACTCAGGATGGGCCAATTACAGGCTGTGGGTGATCAAGCACTTCCCATCAAACATGCTGCAGGGGCATCTTCATTGCCCCTGCACAGTGCGGCCAAGAATTGTCATGAAGAACAAAACGATGACAGTTATGTTATGTGGACTGCACAACATTAGGCAAAATCTCTCACCGAGTGCTCATACTTGGCAGAAGACTATTTTCTAGGCATCTTTACACGCTCATTGTGCACTCAGAATTGAAAAGAGCAATGTTCCTTGATCAACGGGCATACTAGAGGCACTACCCAACATGTGTGTGCAAAACTTCATCAGATTTTCACAGTGGTTTCCATTTTGTGACCGGTCATAACTTACTTTCCGAAGAGCCCTCGTATAAAATTCCAAGCCAGTTTGGGAAATTTTATATTGGCCAGATATGTCACACTGTTAAAGACAGATGAGAGGAATACAATGATAGGAAAAAAAATTCATACACCAAGGAGCAGCTGTGCAACATAAATGAAAGTTGATAGGCATGTTTATATATCTGAAAGATGTCTATTCAAATGCCATGCTAATCGCATAAGAGTGGCACTAAGAGGGTGCAAATCTGGTTTGCTTTAAATACATGCTGTAATGATCATGAGTGTTAGTTCTCTTTGAGATTGGATCTGGTGAGCTGATATTAGTCAAGAATGCTTTTAAGGTGACAAAGACGCCATTATCAACACCTCACTGAGTTTGAACAAGATTGTGCAATAGGGCTATAAGAAGCCGGATGTTCCTTCTGCAGTACTGCTGAAAGATTTTGCAGCAGGAATGTAGCCACTGTAAATGATTCCCGACAGCGGTGATCATGAGAACATGTGGTCGCAGGAAGACCAGGCTCCAAATGGCCACTTGGCTCTACTGAGAGGGAAGACCATAGTTCAACATACATTTCTGCCGCATCTACTGCATCTGCAGCAGCAAAATTTGAGCAGCAGTTGGCACCACAGTGACACAATGAACTGTTACAAATCAGTTACTTCAAGGGCAGCACCTAGACACCCTGTAGCCTGCATTCCACTGACCCCAAACCACTGCCATTTGCAGTTTCAGTGGTGTGAAGCAAGAGCTCATTGGGTTTTCTGCTGAGAGCTTGTTCTGCTTTGGTGCCAGTGATGGCTGTGTGTTGGTTAGGAGGATGCAAGTCGAGGGCCTGCAATCAACCTGTCTGCATGCTAGACATGCTGGACCTGCACTTGGAGCTATGGTCTGCAGTGCAACTTCATATGACAGCAGGAGGATTCTTGTGGTTATCTCACATACCCTGACTGCAAAACTGTGGGTAAATCTGGTGATTCAACCTGTTGTGCTGCCATTCATGAACAGCATTCCTGGGGGTGTTCTCCAACAGGATAACACCTGCCCACATGGTGTTGACGTAGTGCCTTGACATGTTCAATCACCAGATCTGTTTCCAATCAAGTACATAAAGATCATCATCATCAGACGACAACTCAGTGTCACCCACAAACGGCAGCGACTGCTCCTGTACTGACAAAGTGTAACAGGCATGGAACTCCAGCCCACAAACTGACATCCAGTACCTGTACAACATAATGCATGCACATTTGCCTGCTTACAGTCAACATTCTGGCAGTTACACCCATTTTTAACGTATTAGCATTTCACATTTGCAATGGCATATTTCACTCTTCCATTAACCTGTGATGTTCCAATGTTAATCACTGAAATATGTTACCTAGAAAAATGTATTCCTGAAATGTCACTAATCTACAGTAATTACTTTCTGGGTTGTGATTTTTTCCATCAGTGTAGATGTCATACAAGATCGAGTCAGCTAGAAAAAACTGCTATTGCCCAACACCATCTTTCCATGCAACATAACAGGAACTACAAAGAGACCAAGATCCTATCATCCGCCTCCAAGTACTGGAATTTCATCTTTAAAGAAGCAGTTGAAATATGTATAACTAATGAGTTAATTAACTGACTCATGGGATTTTGACTCAGCAAAGCACGGGAATCAGAAATGGTGACATTAAGGCACCACCGGCCACAGATAAATGAATGTGATGCTTTAACACAGTTGGGGAATCGAACCAAGACGGTTAAGCTAGACATCAACACCTAGCCTGCACGTGTAGTGATGTCTACAGTTAGCAGCCACACTTTAACGTACTGCGTATGCGGTAACTACAGCACATTTCTCCATCAGAGGACTCTGGATGACTGTGACCTCTATAACGATTTTACAACCTCACCTCTTGGTGCTTGCTCTTTCCTAGTGAGCCAGTGCTTAAACTGGTGAGCCACAACACCAGTGTGTTAAGCACACGGTGTCAGGAATATATCAACACCTGAAAATTATGAGTAGTTGCCTCGTAGGAATATTTGCAGTTTACACAACACTGTCTCATGCAACGATAATGAACCATTCATTCAGTCAGTATGTCAAGAAAGTCTCTAACAGCAAATCTTATAACTCTACAGGGAGGAGTCAGTTAGTAGAGTACACGAGTTCAATGAAAACAACAACAAGAGAAACAGATTGTCGTGCTCTCTCACATTTCTATTGAACTGATGTCTGCCATTTTTAAACATTATATAGACTCTGGGCCAATGGCTTTGTCACAGTGGTAACACCAGTTCCCATCAGATCACCAAAGTTAAGCTCTGTCAGCCTGGGCTAGTACTTGGATGTGTGACCATTCAGACTGCCAAGCGCTGTTGGCAAGCGGGGTGCACTCAGCCCTTGTGAGGCAAACCGAGTAGCTACTTGATTGAGAAGTAGCGGCTCTGGTCTCAGAAACTGACATGCGGCCGGGAGAGCGGTGTGCTGACCACATGTCCCTCTGTATCCAGTGATGCCTATAAGCTGAGGACGACACGGCGGCTAGTCAGTACCATTGGGTCTTCATGGCCTGTTCAGGAGGAGTTTAGTTTTAGTTTTTAGTTTTATATAGACTCTGGAGCTGCTAAGAATATCAGACAAGATTCCAGCAGGGCATTGATGAGAGAAAGACTCTGCTCTACAAAGTGAGAATTACAGTTTCCAGAAGCTTGCTTTCACTTCTGCTTGGATCAGAGTGTGTTTTGTAAATCTAAAAAAACTGACCTGTATCTATGATTTGTCATCACTCATCCCAATGCAACAATGTATTACAGACTCTCATTCACAGGGCTACAGTTATCTCAGATTGAGTGAGCTTATCAGCAGACCTTTGCTCTGTGTTTATCCTAAATGGGTACTATGATAAACATATTTTCAATGTGATTTGAGAATACCACGCACTAAAACCTCAAAAGCAGCCAGAAGAAATGGAGAAACCCATGAGGATTGATTTCCTATCTTATGATGGCAGTGTGTCCTTTAACACTGGCAGACAATTCAAGAAACATCAAATAAATTGTGTCTTCCCACTCTGACATGAGTGCAAAAAATGCAGGGTTCCATTAAAGATCACCTATGTATAACATTAGGAACATATAAAATCCTGTCCCAGTGTGAGAAGTCTTATATTGGTCAGGCATGTCACACAATTAGAGACAGATCTGATTAACACAGACATCGTGCAAAATTGGGTCAGCCTGAAAAAAGTGCAGTTGCTGAACACTGTCTTGACACAGGACACAGAATCCACTACAGAAGCAGTCAAATTACATATAATTAATGACCTAATTAACAGACATGTGATTTCAATCCTGCAAAGCATGGGAACCAGTACTGGCAGCACTAAGATATCATTGGCCACAACCAAACAAATGTAATGAGTTAACACTGTTGGGGAATAAAAACCGAAGCATTTAAGCTGGGCATCAATGCCTTGCCCACATGCATATGCTTGGGTCTGTGGCAAGCAGCCACACTTTCCCACACTGCATTTGCAGAGACTGTGGCCCATTTCTCTGGCAGAAGGCTCCGGATGTCAATGTCCTCTGTGACGATGTTGCAGCCCCACCATTGTCACCTGCACTTTTCCAGTGAGACAGCACATAAACTGGGAACAGCAATGCATCTGTAGCACCTGAAGATGACGTGCAGCTGCCTCATTTAAATATTGTGCAGCTTACACAACACCATCCAACACAATGCCTGTGAACCATTCAGTTTTGTGTGTATATGTATATGTTAGTTTATGTAACATATTTTTCCTTATATTAAGCTGGTCCTACGATGAATAAATTACAATATTATACTAAGGCATTTTATGGTTTAATGTTATTCGAGATAGAGGACCAGCTCAGAGTGGGCATGGATGAAGGGAATTTGCCATGGCCTTTTCACCTTTAACAGTTTAAGCATACCAAAGAAAACCTAAATTTCAATTAGCATGTGATGATTTTCAATGTGCTTCCAGTGAATGTGCACATTTAGTAACATATTACGACTCCTGCCACCATGAATCCCACCACACCACACAGCATGGTTGGACATGCCAGAATACTACTACAAACATCTTATTACAAAAGCATTATGTTGGATTTCTTACATACAAATGGTAGAGGAGGGCTTGCTAATGATTAAGTAGATGTTCAGTATTCAGGAATATAGAAGATAGAAATATTATAAGCTATGAAGAGAGAGACTGAAAGGACATAGAAAAATGCCTGATAGTTCATGTGCCCAAATTTCTACGTCTAGAAAGGAAAAAAATTGGAATTAACTTCCTGTTAAAATAATTTCGAGACAGCCCCCTATCAAAGACTGCTATGGATTATTATCAAAACAGCTTGACAAATGTTTCAATACAATGGAATGAAGAAGCAAAATGCAACTAACTAATTATTTACAATACACCTGAATGTCAAGATCCAACACTTCTCCTGGTGTATACAATTTCAGATCACCATGCCTGGAATGTTATTCTACAGCTACAATTTATTTATCTCTGTATCCTGTCTTTTCTTCCTCTTCCCTAACCCTTGATGTACCTCACTCGGTCTTCTTCCATATCTTTACACCCATTCTCTATTTATTTCATATCTCCATGTCACATGATGTATTACAACCTGTCATCTGAACATACTATGTGGACAGCCTGTTATTCCTACAGAGATCATTTTGAGTTTTTCATAGTAAATTTCAAACCATTTACATTCATCATACTATCTTTGTTTACGATTTGAAAGTGCTCCATCTTTTGCAAACAACCAGAGCCAATTTTCTATTTTTTTCCAATACATTTTCATATTTTCAATTCACACAGACATGGACTTCAAGACTGTTGCAGACAATATCAGAAACACTCCAACATTGTCAATATTGTTTGTACTTGACTGCTCGTAAATTCCCATTCCTTTTTCCTTTCAACACAAAAACAAAGTTGTTCTACAAAAAGTTTGGGATAAAAACCAGTACAATTTGTTATTTCCATTTAATATCATTTCACTATCTCTTTCTGGCTTGAAGTTTCAGGTTTCTTTTCAAACTTCTTTTGAAGCTCTGATATTTTAGCATCTAGCTCATCAACAGTACATCTCTGAAAAAGAAATAACAATTGACATTAAGCAAAATTTGGTAAAATAATGGTGAAAAAATAATAATGTGTGTCACAAAATTTAAACACTGGTTTGTTACAATGTAATACAGTAATAAGAGTAGGGTAAAAGAGAGAGTATGTGTGTTCTCTACGAAGAGGTGACCATTATGCTCTTTCAAAGCCATATTCCCCTGATATTTAACTCACAACAATGATATCCAGTAGTAGTATCCAACAACAATTTTAAAAATATGCAATATGCATGTTTTACACATGATAATGATTACTATTAAAGTTACTGTATCTATTACTCTAAAATGAAACTTCCATTTTGCAGCACAGCAGCAGAACTCCTTTAAGAGAAAGCAAATGAAACCCCAATGAAGTTTACAACTGCACTAGTACAATAGCTGTACATTGGGGAGGGAACACCAAATGACTACAACCATATTGTGCATGTTTTAATTTATGATGAAGCTGAAATTTTATATTTGACTGGTGTTTTTCAGCTATATTTTAACGTACTTCTGCCACAACGTGTGATCCAGTTGTCAACATTTCCTTCTGAAGAAGGCATTTTTGTAAGTGTTGAAACCATGGTAAATGAGTTTTTAAGAAACCCATTTTGCAACTGATTGGCTGTTTACTGTTTCTACAAGAACAGTGAAAAATACTTGTACTGTCCCAAGTTATCTGATGTTTCTACTATATTCGGTATAGGATTTCATCTGTAATTGTTCTACTGCTTAAATAATGATACTTGGCCACGCGGGATTAGCCGAGCGGTCTAAGGCGATGCAGTCATGGACTGTGCGGCTGATCCCGACGGAGGTTCGAGTCCCCCTCGGGCATGGGTGTGTGTGTGTTTGTCCTTAGGATAATTTAGGTTAAGTAGTGTGTAAGCTTAGGGACTGATGACCTTAGCAGTTAAGTCCATAACATTTCACACACATTTTTTTGAATGATAGTTGCAACAGAACTTTCACCTCTTTGTCCCATCCACTGACTTCTTAGGCATGGTGACAACAGGTCCCAGGGACTATTAATTTCTTCTTAATGCCATAATACAACTGTTGATTGACAAACTCCTCCATTATTGGTTGTAAATGATGAGGTATCCTATATGATTTCCTATAAACCAGAAATTTGTCCCACAATTGCGGGATTCTGTGTTGAGGAATGGGTGTCACCAGCAATGGTCCATTAGGACTGAACAAGTCTGCATTCTTTAGCAACAGTTTCTCCATAGCTACCCTATCTTCACCATTCAGATGCTGTACTTTCTCACATAAAGCAGATACATATACTGATGGTTTGCCTATGGCAGAGGTCCATATTTGACATGAGCAAATCATTTCATCTTTAACATCCAAATTGGCAATCCTTTTCCCAAAACCCCCTCACTGGTGAGAAAATTATCCACTCTAACTGGAACCACATATGCTGCATTCCCTTCCCGCATGCGCACCGGGCTCCTATGTATAAAACAATGTCACGTATGCAATTCACTATTGTCTAATTAATGGCTCTAACACACACACAACATTACTTGATACGTTGGTATCCACACTCCCCCAGAGCAGTTTCCGTGTCTCTTTTGGCACTCTATCATGTGAGCTGAGCCTTAATAACTTTGTGCACAGTTTACTTGGTTCTACTCTCATGACTGGAGAACCCTGTAAAAGTGTACCTTTTGCAGCAGTCTCTCCCAGCTGGAACAACGTTCCAATGATTTGACAATCTGATGTGAAAGATTAATTTCTGTGTCATGTTTATTTAAGAAATCCAACCCCAGGCTTGCATAGCAAATCTTACCTACAAGGGGAAACACTTCTAAATTTAATCAAATATGCTTAGCTCCAATGAAAGAACTGAGCAACGTTGAACATAGTGACTCCACATCATTGTCCCTCACTTCGTGTAAGCTATAGTGGGGAGAATTCAGTATTTTCCTACCCAGGTGGTCCAGGCTCACCACCAACACGAGGCCCATGTGCAATAGAAACTTATGTTCTTTCCTATTTATTACACTACCTAAGCACCACTACACCTCTGCATGTCTTTGTTGAGTTGAATTTTAATGGGAATGCTGTCGAGCAGCTTCCAAGTCCATGTTGGTGCATAACAACCCTCTAGCATGTCTTCCTCCATTTTGTTTCTTATTCCTAGAATTCTGCATAAGTTGTCCTCCCACTTCATGCTCATAGCATTGTGCCTGGTGGTACCTCTTGCTTCCAAATGTGATCCACATCAATGATATTTTACCTCTGTGGAAAAAAACACCTTACTTATTCTGCACTCATGCCCCTATATCTACTTACTATGTTTCCCTCCTGTGAACAACAGACCTTACCACTGCAATCACAACGGAGGGGTTGAGAGGCCAGACAAACTTGTGGTTCCTGAAAAGGGGAAACAGATTTTTCAGTAGTTGCAGGGTCAACAGTCTAGATGATTGACTGACCTCGCCTTGTAACATCTACCAAAATTGCCTTGCTGCGCTGGTACTAGGAAAGACTGAAATAAAGGGGAAACCACTACCATAGTTTCTCCCCGAGGTGATGGCATTCTCTTGTGTAAAATTTTCCAGAGGTAAAAAAGTCCCCCATTTGGATCTCCAGGTGGGGACTAGTCAGGAGGATGTCATCATCATGAGAAACAAAACTCGTGTTCTATCGGTCTGAGTGTGGAATGTTAGATCCCTTAATTGGGCAGGTTTGTTAGAAAATTTAAAAGGGAAATGGATAGGTTGAAGTTAGATACAGTGGAAATTAGTGAAGTTGGATGGCAGGAGGAACTTGACTACTGGTCAGGTGAATATATGACTGTAAATACAAAATCAAATAGGGGCAATGAAGAAGTAGGTCTAATAATGAATAAGAAAACAGGAATGTAGGTAAGTTTCTATGAAGAATATAGTGAACGCATTATTGTGCCGAGACAGACACTACAAGCCCATACTCACTATAGTAATAGAAGTTTATCTGCCAACTAGCTCCACACATGATGAAGAGATTGAAGAAATGTATGATGAGATAAAAGGAATGATTCCAATAGTTAAGGCAGAGGAAAATTTAAATTTGATGAGGGGCTGGAATTTGACAGTAGGAAAAGGATGTGAAGGAAAACACGTAGGTGAGTATAGACTGGAGAAAAGGAATGAAAGAGAAAGTCACTTGGCAAAAACTTGCACAGAGCATAATATAATTGCTAACACTTGGCTTACAAAACATGAAAGAACGTTGTATACATGGATGAGACCTAGAGATACCAGAAGGTTTCAGATTGATAATATAATAGTAAAACAGATATTTTGGAACCAGATTTTAAATTGTAAGACATTTCCAGGGGTGGATGTGGACTGTGACCACAATTTATTGGTTATGAACTGTGGATTAAAACTGAAGAAACTACAAAAAGATAGGAAATTAAGGAGATGGGATCTGGATAAGTTGAAAGAGTGAGAGGTGATTGAGAGTTTCAGAGGGAGCATTAGGCAGCAATTGACTAGAACAGGGGAAAGGAATACACTAGTAGACAAATGGGTAGCTATGAGAGATGAAATAGGGAAAGCAGCAGACGATCAAGTGGGTAAAAAGATCGAAAGGAGGAAATATAAAAATGCAGCAAATAAAGCAGGTGAAAGGGAATACAAATGTCTAAAAAAATGAGATTGACAGGAACTGCAGAATGGGTAAGCAGGAATGGCAAGAGGACAAATGTAACGATTTAGAAGTATATTTCACTATGGAGAAGATACCACCTACAGGAATATTTAAAGAGACCTCTGGAGAAAAGAGAACTACCTGAACGAATATCAAGAGCTTGGATGGAAAACCAGTACTAAAAAGGGAACCTCCACATCGCACCCCCCTCAGATTTAGTTATAAGTTGGCACAGTGGATAGGCCTTGAAAAACTGGACACAGATCAATCTAGAAAACAGGAAGAAGTTGCGTGGAACTATGAAAAAATAAGCAAAATATACAAACTGAGTAGTCCATGCGCAACATATGCAACATCAAGTATGATGTGAGCCCAGGAGCGGCATGGTCCCGTGGTTAACGTGAGTAGCAGTGGAACGAGAGGTCCTTGGTTTAAGTCTTCCTTGAGTGAAAAGTCTACTTTTTTTATTTTCGCAAAATTGTGATCTGTCTGTTTTTTCATTGACGTCTCTGTTCACTGTAATAAGTTTAGTGTCTGTGTTTTGCGACCGCACCGCAAAACCGTGCGATTAGTAGATGAAAGGACGTGCCTCTCCAGTGGGAACCGAAAACATTTGATCGCAAGGTCATAGGTGAACCCATTCCTCCACAGGATAACACGTCTGATATATTCTATACGACACTGGTGACGGCATGTGTCACATGACAGGAATATGATGTCGACCCACCTAACTTGTACACTGGGCGAATGGGTAAAAAGATTCTTCTACCTTGCCCGATTTAGGTTTTCTTGTAGCTGTGATAATCACTCCCAAAAAAGTGATGAAAACATAAGAGTTTGTCACATAAACTGCAACAAATGAATGCAACAGTTTCACAGTCGCGCAGTTTTCCCTGTGCTCTGTCAGAACATATGTTTTTAATGTTTTCAAATTTTTCCGTGTGTAGACCGTCAAATCCAGCATATGTCCAAGCAAATCTGAACATGTCCTGAAATTCTGGAGAGCGAAGTTGATTATCTATGAGTGCCTGAACTTTGATAATTGACACACGATCACGTAAACAATACTGCTCTGCGTACCTGTGCAGCTTCGCAAAATAATTGTCTGAAAATAAAGGAATTAATCTTTTCGCTCGAGGGAAGACTTGAACCAAGGACCTCTCGTTCCGCAGCTGCTCGCGCTAACCACGGGACCACGGCGCTCCTGAGTTTACATTATCCTTGATGTTGCCTATCTTGTGCATGGACTACTCAGTTTGTATATTTTGCTTATTTCTTTCATAGTTCCACACAATTTCTTCCTGTTTTCTCGATTTATGTGTGTTCAGTTTTTCAAGGGCTATCCACTGTGCCAATTTATAACTAAATCTGAGGGGGTAGCGATGGGGAGGTTCCCTTGTAAGCAAAGAAGGAAAAGCTGAAAGGTGGAAAGAGTACATAGAGGGTCTATACAAGAGATATGAACTTGAAGGCAATACTACAGAAAGGGAAGAAGACATAGATGAAGATGAGATGGGAGATATGATACTGTAACAAGAATTTGTCAGAGTACTGAAAGACCTAAGCTGAAACAAGGCCCTTGGAGTAGGCAACATTCTATAACAACTAATGATATCGTCGGGAGAGGCACCCATTACAAAACTATTCCATCTGGTGTTCAACATTTATGAGGCAGATGAAATACCCTCAAGAAGAATGTAATAATTCCAAAGAAAGCAGGTGCTGACTGGAGTGAACATTATTGAACTATCTGTTTAATGAGGCACTGCTGAAAAGTACTAACACAAATACTTTACAGAAGAATGGAAAAACTGGTAGAAGATGACCTTGGGCAGGATCAGTTTGGATTCTGGAGAAATGTAGGGATCACACGAGGCAATACTGACCATGTGACTTCTCTTAGAAGTTATGCCGAGAAAAGGCAAACCAACATTTATACCATCTGTAGACCTCAAGAAAGCTTTTGACAATGTTGACTGGAATACTCCATTTGAAATTTTGAAGGTCACAGCAGTAAAATACAGGGAGCAAAAGGCTATTTATTACTTGTACAGAAACAAGATGGCAGTTATAAGAGACAAGGAGCACGGAAGAGGGGAAGGGATTGAGACAAGTTTGCAGCTTATAACAAACGTTATTAAATCTGTACATTGAGCAAGCAGTAAAGGAACCCAAAGAAAAATTTGTAGTAGTTATTCGAGATCAGGAAGAAGAAATAACAAGTTTGAGGTTTGTCGATGACATTGTAATTCTGTACGAGACAGCAGAGGAATTGGAAGAGCAGTTGAACAGAATGGACAGCAGCTTGATTAGGTTAGATTAGATTAGTATTTGTTCCATAGATCATGAATACGACACTTCGTAATGATGTGGAACGTGTCAGGTTAATATTTTTTTTTTTTTTTTGGGGGGGGGGGGGGGGGGTTGGGAAATTACCCACTTACTATATCCAAAAATTCATCTAATGAGTAGGAGTTGCCATTAAGAAAGTCTTCTAATTTCCTTTTAAATGCTATGTGGCTATCTGTCAGACTTTTGATGCTATTAGGTAAGTGACCAAAGGCTTTTGTGGCAGCATAATTTACCCCCTTCTGAGCCAAAGTTAGATTTAACATTGAGTAGTGAAGATCATCCTTTCTCCTAGTGTTGTAGCCATGTACACTGCTATTACTTTTGAATTCGTTCGGATTGAGAATGATGTAAGATGAACATCAACAAAAGTAAAAGAAGGGTAATGGAATGTAGTTGAATTATATTAGACGATGCTGAGGGAGCTGGATTAGGAAATGAAACACTAAAAGTAGTAGATTAGTTTTGCTATTTGGCCAGCAAAATAACAGATGATGGCTGAACCAGAAAGGATATAAAATGTAAACTGGCAATGGCAAGGAAAATGTTTCTAAAGGAAAGAAATTTGTTAACACATTTAAGTGTCGGGAAGTCTTTTCTGAAAGCAGTTGTATGGAGTGTAGCCTTGTGTGGAAGTGAAATGTGGATGATAAATTGTTCACACAACAAGGGAATATAAGCTTTTGAAATGTGGTGCTACAGAGAAATGCTAAAGATCAGATGAGTAGTTCATGTAACTAATGGGGAGAAAAGTAATATTTGGCACAATTTGATTAAAATAAGAGACAATTGATAGGACACACTCTGAGACGCCAAGGGATCACCAATTTAGTATTGGAGGGAAGCACGGGGGTAAAAATCATAGAGGGAGACCAAGAGATGAATACACTAAGCAGATTCAGAAGGATGTAGGTTGTAGTAGTTATTTGGAGATGACGAGTCTTGCACAGGATGGAGTAATGCGGAGAACTGCATCAAACCAGTCTTTGGATTGGTTGACTGATTTGGCAGGAAGGGACCAAACAGTTAGGTCATCAGTCCCATTGGATTAGGGAAGGATGGGAAGGAAATAGGCCATGCCCTTTCAAAGGAATTATCCCAGTATTTGACTGGAGCAATTTAGGGAAATCACAGAAAATCTAAATCATCATGGCCAGATGCGGGTTTGAAACACTGTCCTCCTGAATGCGAGCTGTGTGTGCTAACCACTGCGCCACCTTCCTCGGTCCTTCAGACTGAAGATCACAACAACTGTCTAACTATTATCGCTTCACTTGAGACAAACAATCCATGTAACGACAGCAGCCAAATCCTTCAGATTTTCCATCTGTAACCTTGTCAATGTATAAGCGCCCTTAAAAAAAAAACATCTACTGGCTTGCGTTCAGCCTGCTGCAGGATAACTTTGTCTGTCTCCCCATGTCCTGTTAACATGGAATTTAGGTGAATCACATCATGAATTTTTCTTTTCGTGTGTAGGAGTTTACACCTGCTGCTTCCTAGTGAAATTGTTTACCCTCAGTGAGCCCCGAACCCAGCCCTATGAGGTCATAATTGCAAGATTAGATGAATTTTTTGAGAGTCAAATACACACTGCTGCTGCATGGTACAAATTTTTCTGCACTAGTGATGGGGAGCTCGTGAATGAGTCGTTCAAATGAATGCTTCACTCCAGTGAAGTGTGAACTAACCACTCAATTTCAATGAACTGGTACTTCAAACTCTTCACAGATAGCACACTCCACACTTTTTTCTAGTTCACGCACTCTCTTCCCTTCTCCCTCCCCCACTACATCGGCGCTACGTCACTCATCCTCCCCTCACTTCAGTCCTCCCTCTACTGCCTGTCGACGAATCATGCGGTGTTTGTGGGGAACGATAGGTTTACGATGGGTTGGGTTGGGAAGGTGAGGGGGCGAGGGGAAAGCAGCGTCAGTTGCTTCCTGCAGTGCTGACATCATTACCCATGACTATTTGTGCAGTTATACTTCGCGTCTACGGGTAGCCTACCGTTGGCAGCGCTTGCAGACAAATGAATATTAAAGATACAAACGAAGAGGCTGGCTTTTTGAGCACGCACAGCCAACATGAAAATAAAAGGTTTGTTAATAACACTGAAAGAGGGATTTTACCTGAAATCGTACCAATGACTACATGTGACAGTTTATGTTTTAAATCTGGAGGGTTATTATTCTCAACAAAAATAAAATCTACAGGAAAACTTCTGAATAATTACTTAACGTAGGTATATAGACTTTGTGACAGTGGTAAACATACTCATTCTATTTTGGATTAAATTTTAAAAGGAACATAAAACTGGACTGCATTTCGCTGGTATCCCTAGTTTTCAGTCCATGAATACAACAAACAATGTTTCATTTGGCAAATAAAGACTTTTTTGGGCGCTTTATGAGAAAATGTCGAGCAAGATTAAATGTAATACCTTCTTTATATGTGACAGGCTTCTCTGTTTATCTTTCCTTTGTCCCCTTCGACCACGCTCTATTTAACTCAGACGCTGTAAGAGCGTAAAACGTTGCGTGCACATTACTGCATAGTTCGGCCATCTGTTGGTAAAATTATGAAGTATTACGAAGCGTTACTGTACGAGTGAGGAGAAGCGAGCGTAGCCGCGGCTGAGCGGCGAACTGGGCAACTTCGCCAGGCTTCCGTACTTCGTGAATGAACTACTTCATTTGAACGCTTCACGGGAAAGAGTGAAATGAATGAAGTTCACGGGAATGAACGAGTTCGACCCATCTCTATTCTGCACGCAACATCATAGTGATTAAGCCTATGAAGAATGGATTGCGGAATTGCAGGGCTTGACTAGAGACTGTACATTCAATTGTGTTGTGGTGTAACTTATCACGACAAAATGTTTCATGATGCTATTATTCAGAATCTATCAGATCAGAAACTGAAGGCCAAAATTCTAAAGCATCACAACCTTAGACTCAGTGAAGTGCTGAAGTTATCGATGCATGCAAAGTTCAAGATTTAGCCGAGCAAGATTTCTGTCCAACTATTATCACTTCACTTGAGACAAAGAATCCGTGACCCACCCACAGTCCCGGCCCCAGCACTTGCAAGTCAACACCGTGTAAACAAGGCTCGATACACTAGATACTGCGTTTGCCATACTGGTGCGACACTAATTACACTACTTTAGCTCCGCACAAAGCGAACTCATGGGTGAAATGCTATATAACCCATGATCAGAAGATTGCTTCTTCAGTAAAGCTGAATGCAATTTTTGTCATTGCATACAAAACTGGTCTGCCCACAAAAGTCTAGAAACCCCTCCTCTGTTTCACATAGGGATAATGCAAAGCAGGAATGAACGGAAATCAATGTCGTTTAAGGTTCAGATTCTGCTCAAAAACCAAACAAGTGAAGATGCAGAAAATGCACAAGTTTAATGCGAATACCACATACTTCAAAAAGGCTCTCCTAGAAATTTACAGAAATGCTCTACTGTGTAGGCGGACACAGAGCACAGCTTTTCACAAACACAGAATGGGCAACTGTATTCAGAAAACACACAGCAAACTGCGGATTACCTTGCAAATTTGTAACTAGCCAATGGTTTTTCAGCTAGATATTACAGATTCTGGGATGTTACTTAACCTAGATGAAAAAATTGTCCAACCACCTTTGCAAACATGAAGTCTGCATGTTACTGCCTACAACAGCGACAACATTTCAGTGCTTGGAACATGCCACTTCACAGCAAAATACAAAAACAAGACTAAGGAAATATTGAAACAGGAGAAAACTATAGGGGAACTTGGAGCAGAAGTCAGAGCCCAGAATTGCAACGAAGCCACAGCCAGACAGCAGATGCTGGTCACTGAACTGCACAATTGGCTCCTGTGTCGTCAAACTACAAGTGCCGAAATCAGACCACAAACCACAGACATCGGCTGCAGCCGGCCGTCCCTCCTTCTTGATCAGTGTCCCTCAGCATCAGCAAGACATCCATGACACCATACTGGGTGTCAGAGCCCTGGGCCAGCCTTCAAGAAGCCACTCCGGCTCACCTGACTTCCACGTCATTGACGATTATGAAAGACCCCCAGTCACTGCCCTGTTCCAGATGGTTCGCCGTGGCCCACAAATGCAGTTCTTCGGTGAAATCAGCACCGTGAACCAGCATTTAAATGCTGGCCCATCTGAGTACATCACATTTGGGCATAGAGGGGCCACACCTGGCACTTGCTGTGAGTCAGCTGGGAATCCTCACTGCGAACTCTGCCACCACCGGTCCATGAAGGAGGGAGCTCTGCCTATCTGCCCAGCCTGGGCAGTCAACACTGTGCCATCCACTCACCCCTGCTTCTCATCATCAGTCCAGACTTCTACTCCTGGCAACGCCGTTGTTGTCCTATTGGAACAATGCTACCTCCTGCATCAGAGAAGACCTGGTGGCCACCCACGACCACAGACCAGCTGCATATTGCCACCTCAGCTTGCCTAGGATACTGGAGATGCTAGTGCGGCACTCTGTCTCCCAAGCAGCGCATGCACGCTGCCCGCCATACGTTTACGTCTGCAGCTATGATGTCGGAATAATGTGAGGGAACTCTAGACCACACCAGAGAATGGAGCACAATCAGAAGAGTGTCTGAACTGTATGAATTAGTAAAGGACTAATAAATGGTTGCTGTATCTTCACCAGGACCCGCCTCTGTTGCTGTCCACAACCTCAATCTTTGACAGAGAACCCAGCCCACATCCAGGCAGTCTGTATCTCTCTAGTTTGGTCACACAGGAACCCAAATATTTTGACACTAAAATTTCCCATGCCGCAATTCAACAACTCTGTCACAAGTATTAACATTTGTTCGAAAGTAATTTAGGATGTGCAGAAGATTTTCTTGCTCACATTATGCTGAAGGCTAATGTGCAACCAAAATTTTACCACGGCACGCCCTGTGTCACATGCATTACATGAAAATGTGGCTACAGAAATTCAGATTGGAATCTGTTGGTGTTTTAAAACCTAGTTCAGCAAGTCAGTGGTCATCACCATTAGTCATCAATCAAAAGCCAAATAGGAATATTTGTCTTTGAGTGGATTTAAAATGCCAGTAAATTTACAGACAGTTATTGATTCTTATCCACTCCCATGTATAGAGGAAATTTTGGATCACCTAGCAGGAGGACAGTTCTTCTCAAAAATTGATCTCGCAGAAGCCTATCTTCAACTAACATTGGATGAAGAGACAAAGAAAATATTTGTTGTGAATACTCATGTCAGCTTACTTGAATATCAACTCCTACCTTCCAGGAGCACTTCCATGGCGGCACTGTTTCAAAACTTTTCTGCAGAACCAATGTCCAAGGTGCCTTTATTGTTTTAATTATCTTGCAACATAATTGTCTCCAGACAAACACAAGAGCAACACCTTAAAAATTTGTGCTTTTTTCAACATGATGATTGAATACTCAGGACATAGCATCAACGCCAGTGGTGCTTGTCCTTCAACAAACATTTGCAAGCAATTCAACAGTTGCCATCTCCTAAGAATATATGTGAAATGAAAGCTGTTTCTCGAAAATTGACTTACTACATGAAGTTCATTCCTAATGCGCCTCAGATGTCAAAATGTTCCATTCCACTGGACAAAAGACTGTGAACTAGCTTTTCAAAGACTGAAAAATGCATTGCTTTGTCAACTTGCCTTGTGCACTACGATCTGATTAAACCACCTGTGCTTGCAGTCAATGCCTCGTCCCAAGGCATTGGGGAAGTTTTATCTCACACAACTGGCTACACAGAACGCCCCATTTCATTTGCTTCCAAAACTTTGAACAGTGCTCAGATTACTTAAAGTCAGCTGGTGAAGGAAACCCTGGCTATGGTGTCACCAAATTTCATCATCACCTGTATGGCAAAAAACTTTTCCTGATCACAGACTATAAGCCTTTGACTGCACTGTTTCATTCATCGAAACAAGTTCTTAACCATATGGCGCACAATCTTCAACACTGGTCACCAATATTGTCAAATTACCTGAATGAAATTTTGTATTGCCCAATGGCACAACATGCAAACACCAACACATCATCTCATGTACCTCTCAGTAGCATTCGATGCATCAGAAGCTTCTTGTTTAGATTGCATAAGTCACAGAGCATGACTCATCACTACAATTGCTAAAAAGTTACATCTGCAAAGGTTTCCCACACTCTCAGAAATGTATTCTTAATCCCTTAGTGCAAAGATACTTTGTGCACTGCAACAGTTTATCTCTTCTGAATGATAAGATTTTGCTTCATACACCTAATAGACAAGAGTGTTGATTCCCACTTTGCTGCAACAGCAGGTGTTAAGTCTTTTACATAGAGGTTATTGGGGAACAGTTCACACTAAGCAGTTGGTGCACCAACATTGTACATGGCTCATTTAGATAAGTAAATTAAACGTGTGATGGCACAATGTTGCACTTGGGCAGACCATCAGGCCGCTCCACACCAGAAATTTCTCTCCTGGCCACATTCTGATACTCCATGGCAAGGCTTCCATATAGACTTTGCTGGCCCCTTTTGGCAATCAGGTTGGTTGATTATCATCAATGACTCCAGCAAATACCCTTTTGTTATCCCAATGCATTCAAAAAATGCCACTAGTACAATCAAGGCACTCGCTTCTGTATTTTCCCTTGAAGAGTTGCCACAACCAATTGTTTCTGACAATGGACTTCCTTTTTCTTCCAAGGAATTTGCACAATTTTGCAAACACAATGGAATACCACATGTCAGGACAGCACCGTTCTTGCTACAGTCGAATGGCAAGGCCGAACGTTTTGTTTGAATGCTCAAATCTGACACTTCAAGTTTCACATTCACATAAATATGTCTTAATGATGTGTCAGAGTTCATATCATACTTTTTCTGTTCCTGACATTTTGCCAGCAGAACGTTTGCATGAGAGACACCATTGGGCCTTGCTGCATTTGCTTCAGACTTCACCATGAAGTTTCATCCAAACATCAGAGTTCAATATCAAGTGTACAATAAGCCACACTTATAAAAATCCAGCTTTGTTCTCATATCAGCTGGCAGAGTGCAGTATACTATTCGCAGCAGTGCAGACATGCATCAGCACCACCAAAATCAGCTACAGCTCTGTGAATTTTGTGATCCTGCTTAGACCAAACTGTTTTAGATTTGAAACTTCCTGGCAAATTAAAACTGTGTGCACAACTGAGACATGAACTTGGTACTTTAGCCTTTGCCTTTCCTGAATTAGAGCACTTGCCCACAAAAGGCAAAGGTCCCGAGTTCGAGTCTCGGTCCGGCACACAGTTTTAATCTGCCAGGAAATTTCATATCAGTGCACACTCCGCAGCAGAGTGAAAATCTCATTCTGTTTTAGATTTCTTCACTGCACAAGCAGCTTACCGAGTGGGTGTTTCCACCTGCGGCCATCTCACCAATGTAAGTCTCCACCTGCCCACCTGCAACACCACTGCCACCAACGCCGCAGGTCACCTCTCCTGCAAACATCAATGCTGTCACTCTTGGCTAGTGACCAGCACCCTCTGCAGCACCCTCCATGCTCCTACCTGTGCCTTCAGAAGTGTCCTGCAGCTGATTTTCTGGGGCAGTTTCCCTGGCGCTCGCAACAAGACACAATGTCAGGACACAGGTTGGTCTGCTCTGTCCCCATCCAAACAACCAGCTTCATCACTATCCACAGTATAGCGCCCCCCCCCCCCCCCCCCCCCGTGCCTTCCAAATTGGGTGGGCAAGGGTGCAGTATTGGCCACTATCCAGTCGGCCTCACTTTCAAATGCATGTCATCAGTTACACCACTGTGTTTCCTACAGCTGCCACTGAAGCACGAGGGGAGCTGTCACGAATGATTACTCCACTGCCAACAAGATGCAAGTATTCCCCCTCTCTGGTGCTCTAGTGGCAGGTGTACTTAAGTTTGAACATTCATGCACTAACCCGATTTTGTGTTTGCCAGTTGAGTAACATTTAGAGACTTTCATAGTGACCAGGGCTCAACACTTCTAAATAGACACTGTATTAAAGAGCGACAGATTTATAAATCTTTTGTATCTGCATATGTTTCAATATTTAAAGCTACTGTTGGCAACTAGTGCTGCAACTACAGCAAGAAAGTTATGTGTTTTGTACTACTGGATACTAGATCTAGAATAAATTAATATCTGAATTCTCTGTTCATTAACAATATCTGTTCCTCGCTACCTTATTCACTAAATAACCACATAGTGTGCAAGAAAGTTATAACAGATAACAGAATTCATACTCAGGTACTGGCTTCTAATGAGTATTGTAAGCTCTCTTTTAACTGCATAAAATCCAAAGCAGTTTGTAGCGGAGAGTGTGTTAGTCACACTTACCAGTGGAGGAGCCATTTCACTTTCAAGTAATCAAGAAAACGATGTGCTGAAATTCTTGCCTCTGGGGAAAGTGTGTCCATAATGATATTCGGAATAGGAAGTCAGTTCTACATCTACAAGTACATGATTTCTCTGCAATTCACAGGAAAGTGTTTGGCAAATGGTTCATACAAACACTTTCAGACTATTTCTCTAGCATTTGTCTTTCTTGTGAGCTCTAACTTATTGTACCATGACAGCCATTTTTCCTTATGTAGGTGGAGGTCAGCAAAATGAATTCACTTCTATGGAAATCTCACGAATGCTGGCAACCGACTTGTAATACGTTGCTAAGCCTTACATATCAGATAGAGATTGCAGGTAATGTAGACTTCAGCAGGGTGTTGTGCACTGTGGAATTCTGAAACATTACACTGGTAACAGGTAGGGCCTGTAGCAAAGTTCAATGCTAGATGTAACTGTTGTCAGTATCAACAAAATTTATTAAGTCCAGTAGCAAATATACAATCAGTTACCTCACTGCTAAACACAAGTCAAGAGTCAATACGTACTATTGTCATACAATATCTGGTACATGCAGGGCCTCAGTGCACATTGTTCTTGTCCACAGCAACACACAAAGTTATACAGCTTATGTATGCATACATACTAGAATGTGTTGTCTTTCCTTACTGCAAGAATGTGAACCTGTTACTTCCTGCCATTCTGCACACATCAAGCACAGACAGAGCTACTCCTTCTCAGGCTTAAGAAGTGCATGTGGAGATTATGCAAAAGTGAATACTCACTGACCAGCTTGTTTACACAAATGTGGAGGTTAGGCAACAGTAAAGACTTGCTAACTGACCAACTTGTTTGTAAACAAGTTCCACAAAGGAAGTTTCATTGTAGAGATTCTGTGAGGTGACCTCCACAGCCTATGCCACCTTGACTTTCCCCCTCCCTTACCTCCCAACCATTAGATGCCCCAACTTGAACAGGTGAGAATAGCAACTTCCTCCCCCTTTCCCACCACTCCTGCAACCAATTCCTGTATCACTGTTCTTCTTGCTTCTTACCTTAAATTATATTTTTGATTTCAATAGACATCATTTCACTATTTTCTTATTCTCATTCTGCATTGAAGGTAAGAGCATTGTGTGTGTGTGTGTGTGTGTGTGTGTGTGTGTGTGTGTGTGTGTGTGAAAGGTATCTTCACATAAATTCTTAAAATTAATGTTTAATTTTTTGTAATTATGTATAACACTGCTATACAATAAAATTTCATAATGTGAAGTCATTTCTATTGCACTTAAATAAAAATACATCCTTGACTTCTCTCCACATCCCCAAGATCACTCACTGCAGTTTTTATAGAACATGACTGATGTAGTGCAACAAAATAAACACAGACTTCACTCTGAAAAAGGTACATCATGGAATAATGCTGCAGGATACATACCCTTTTTATCTTGGGCAGAGGCCTTGGAAGATGTAAATTAAATGTTGCATCCTGCCAACAAACATCATTACTAAGAATGATTCAACAAAACGGTAGCACACAACATACACAAGAGTTGTACAATAAGTGAACTTACATAGGTGTATTCTGGAGAAATTCCCTCAAGCTGCAGAATTCTATCTTCTATTCTTTTAAGACGGCTATAAATATCTTTAGGAACTGGTTTCCCCAATTTTAAGTGTACCTCAGCATTAGCAATTCGCTCTTCCAGGATGGGATGAGCAACAGACAGATGAAGTTTCTCTTGGGATGCATCCTTAGGCATCAATTGTGTACCTTCCTCTTTTTCTTCAGGCTGTGGTGCAACTGAGAAAACAAGTGTAAACAATAAACTAGTGTAGTGCCAAGACCCAAATCCTCCCACAAGCATTAAGGCTTTATGAATATGTTTGAAACTAAACCAAAGATCAACTGACAGATGTACAGAATGTCCATATTTTAATAAATCCTTAAGTCAATAATTTGTGAAAATGAATGGCTTAAGCATTAACAAACTGAGCTACTTCACAACATTCACAACAACTCATCGTTTCTTAACAGTATGAAAATAATTTCCACTTATAGAGTTGAGCACAAGTAGACAAGCAATTAATGCCTATCCAAGCAGTCTACAAGAGAAAGAAACAAATCCATTTGGTGGTAACTAAAGACAGAACGACAAATGCAGACAACTAACATCAAGTCTGGATCTTGGCAAAAGATGTGTAACTGGGAGTAAGATGTGCATGTATTATGGTAGTTGAATGAATAATCACAGTATCAGAGAGAGGTGTCCTACCCTCCTGGAGTTGAATGAGCAATTGTGATGCACACTGTCGTACAATTGATGAAAGACACTGATCTGTGTATATCACAAAAAAAGATATGACTCATCCATAAACTTTCTTGATTTTCAAGATCTGAAACAACACCTCGACAATTTAATGACCTGACACTAGTGAATTATTACTGATTACAATACAGAAAACATCAAAATATTTGGAACATCCAGGTTCTCAAAAACACTGGCAAGAGATGAAAAAATATGAATAATGGCATATTCCAAGATCTCTGGTGATGGTAATGACTCTGATGAGGAGGAGGTAAAGGAGGAATTCAGCAGAGTTCAGAGAAATGATAAACATAGCTAATGAAATAATATCAGAAAACTGTGTACCCTTTATCATTCAAAGAAAACAGCCCAGTCACATAAAAATAACAATAATTTGTGACTGAAGGTGTATCAAAGCTATTTTAGGAAAAGAAACAACCTGGTAAGATGAATGATGGAGTATCAAAGCTAAAGTGGTCCCATACTCAAAAAATGAATGCAGGGAAGCAAGTGCAACAGTCCTGCATCACCGTCCTTCGCAATGTCCTAGTGGAAGCGGTTTGCCTTTGGCTTTCCCTGGCCTGGGAGGGTGAAATCTAGTGCCAGCGCATGGCTTACTCCTCTTGAATAGCATCAAGTGACTGCTGACCTTAAAATCCCCATCTGACAGACAGATCACCATCAACAAACAGGCATGTGTTAGAAACTCAGCTACAGGTGCAGATGTGATGGATTATAAAAAGGACGAATTTGAAACAAACTGTAGTTCCAAAACATTCTTTCTGTATTTGTCATGTATATTTTCACTTACGACAGTTGCATTTTTAAAGTATGGTGCTGTAAGACCAACACTATCTGAATTTGCCAAAGGATCATGGAAATCTTTGTAAATCATATTCAGTAATCTGTGTGTCACTTGAATAGAGTCACATTTAATTACTTTAATGTACATTATTGTGTAAAGTTTGGAACTAAACACTGGAAAAACCCAGTTTAAGAAATGGATCCCAAAATAAAATTGCGTATTACAAAATATCTGCACTGTTTCAACTATCTCTGAATCACCAGTCACTGCAAAAATCAGCAGAATTGTGTAGTAATTCATATATTAGTATTTCCATGCTTCTCTTTCTTCTGCCCTTCTCCTTCCTATGAAATTTTTCAGAAATGTCTTTTGGTTAATTTAATTAGACCCTTAAATATTTCCTGCATTTCTATCTCACTTGGGTAATTACCACACGGGTCATACTGCTGTGGAAGATTCAGATGCAAAACCTGTCTTATGCATCCACCAAGCACATCCTATTCCAGTCATGTCACAGGTATATCCCGTCCTATCAGAGGTAAAGCCTTTTGAGAATCCTGTCCTGCCACAGGCATATCCTATCCTAACAGAGCTAAGGCCATCTGTGAAATTAGGAATATCAAATATATGTTCTACTGTAACTTCAGCAAAGACTATTACAATGGCATGACCCTCAACCACTGACTACCACAACAAATTACTACCACAACAAATGACTACCACAACAAATGACTACCACAACAAATGACTACCACAACAAATGACTACCACCAAACTGCAGACAAGAGTAGAGCAGACAAACCAATGGTGAATACACTGCTGATCACAATAAGTTCAACTTCAATGGCTGCTTCACAGCCCCTTCCACCTGGATCCCCCCTCCCCCCACACAATACCAACTTCTCTGAACTATACTTGAGGCAACTTAAGAAGACCCCTGACATCTCGCAGCACTGTTGCCAACTTCCAACTGTGAAACGCTAATGGCTGCAGGTAAAAACAGTTGCCATCTACAAAGCTGTGACAACACTGACATAGAGATGTTTACAAAATCGCATTACATTATTGGTTGAGATAACTGTAACTGTCAGGGATCAACTTACGCCGACTCAACTGTAAACATATGAAAATTGTCCTTACAACACAGCCTCCAATCCCACAATTTTGGCCTGATACAGTATTGCAGCACCCATGTTATTCTGAATTATGACACAAAATTATCCATATTCATGACTGCGAATACATACACTGTACTTCATAAAGGCTTTAGTCACCACAGTGCCTGTTCCTTTGGCCATGCATGCATGTCCAAAGGAACTTTGCATTGTAATTCAAAACAACACAGACACAGCAATATCATATTTATCTGCCGACACCGGGCAACTAACTTTCAAATAAAATGACTCACCTGTACAGGAATATACATAATGAATGTACGAGTAGGCTATAGAAGCATGGTTGATGACACATGGAAGTTTGGGTATGGCTATGAGACGTGCACAAATAGACAAATGGTAAGGCGACCACTCGCGATAAGTGGGAAATCCAGGTTTGAGTCCCTGCCTGGCACAAATTTTCGTTGTCATCATTCCATTCTACAGCTATGTTTGTCCACTATCTCAATTGTGAATACACTTAATGTATTTTGGTTTCAATCTACACAAGCCCTTGTCCTACATCTATCACCATCTGTGGCAGTTCCACCTGCTTTATATTATTTCATTTGTTTGGTGATTGTCCTCGATGTCAACGTATTGCGTTGCTACACTGGCTGAAAAATGGGTTGTGGATTCAGACACTGACTACTATAAATGATGTAGCTGACAGATGCACAGTTACATTTTTCAGTACTTTTATTTCACTGTTCACAACCCCCTAATAATACACAGTTGTAGATATATGGCCAGTGCACTACTGTTTAAACTTTCCATAAGCCAAATTAATTGTTTGCTGACGAAACTCCACATACTGCTACAACAGTTTCTTGTTGAACACCTACGAGCAGTGTAAGCCTAACCACAACATTCACAGTTCTTGAATAATACGCAGGTACGTATAGAACAGACACTGTCACTGTTTTTACACACAGCCTAATTGTTTAACACTTATTCCACAGTTAATATGAAGCATTGTTGTTGTTCTAACCAGCACAGGTTACTTGTCTGAAACTCGGGTGCGGACTGACTGTCTTGTGACCAAAAATTGGTCCCTCATATACCATCACAATAATAGGTGCTGAAACTACACATCGTTTGAAGTTAAATTTACAGAAATTACAATTAAAACTTAACTCATTAAATTAAGTGAATACATCAAAAAATTGGTTCTTTTAGCAGTTTCTTCTCCTACTAGGTTTAAGCTGAATTATTTGTTTAAGTCATGAAGTTAACACATTTCGTTATGCAAAAAATACTTTTGACAAAACTGTTAGTTACTTTGGAATTAATGAACGGCTGGTTTTGCTAACATGTTTTTGAATAGAGCTAAATAGATACTTTAAGATTACTAGTACTTCGTCTTCCAAATGTTCACAATTATTACAGAACTTGTATTTGTTTATATGTCAACAATAGAATTTAAGTTACGAAATAATCACTGATTTTGGCCTATAAAAAAGGATACTAACTAGGAATAGTCAAAATAAATTCGAAAATCAATTACATACATAAAACTAAGCACAAAATTAGATCTGTTGTTATAATCTTTAAAACTGAAGGCCAATCTTTCTTTTTTATGAAAATACAGGTTATACTCACAAATGTTAATGTTAATTAAGTCAAAATGGAAAACTGAATTTTAAGGAGGCAGATGGCAAAACAAAGAGGGGCATTAAAATTATCCCAACTTCCTTCATCACACATCCCAGTTCTCAAGATCCCCGCTTCAGGCATCCTACACTCAAACCCTTCTCCCCACTTTCTCCCTCTTCTTCTGTTCTATTTCCTCCTCCTAGTTCACTCTTGCATGTGTGCATCACTTTCATCTCTCCCTACTTGCACCAGAATTAGGTCACCAGTGGCACATCACTACCCTGTGCACTTGTTACCTCTCCCTCCAAAATGTCAGATGTGAGCCACCCTTCCCTCCAAACCCCTCCCCCCCCCCCCACCCCCAATCCATAATGTGGTTAGCCAGAACACTGTAGCCATGCAAGTATATGAGTATGACTTGTATATTTTGTACTGGTTACCTCTGTAGAAGCAGAAAGCTAAACAATGCATGTTCATGTGCATGACCTTGTGTGTGTTTTGTTACACTGTTTGCTTCAAGTAAAAACATCATTCAAATTCAAAAGCTTAGTGATGATTTCAATCTTGTTTATGTGCCTATCGACCACTCAACACTTCACCTATACATTGACTTTATTCCTTCCATTATTTACAACACATCAACAATTTATTTTCTTGTGAGCTGTATTTCTTCCAGACACCGTTTGAGTAGTGGGGAATGTCATATACCATCAAACTGAAAATGTCACCACTTATGGAACCAAAGCATGTTAGAGTGCTGAAAAAATGTTGACCCTTAAAAACATCAGAGTTTGCCATGGAGGAAACTTGAGTTCCACATATTGATGAAACAACATATTCTGAAAATTCATGAAGTAAAAACTGTAGCCTTTTTTGAACTTTATGCTTTCACATCTGACCTAGCTATGAGCAATACATTGAAACTTCTACCTGAAAATATTATTTTGAAAACAACAGACTACAATTTCCTCTCTTTCGATATACTTTTGCTATAAACATGTGACACTTTTTCTTTAAGTTAGTTTTACATTGAGGATTCAATTTTGCACACAAATTACAGAGTATTACTATAATATGAAAAAATGAACATTTTATAATCACTTGTATGGAGCTGACATACAACTGTAAGTCACAGCTTTAGACTGATTTGTTTTCCGAATGAAGCATAAAACTGCTGTTCTTAACTACACTGAAATTACAATCATGCACAGAACAGCAATTATTTGACTATGAAAATAATTTCCTCCCTCTCTTTAGTGCAAAAGAAAGAACAAATTTTATGTTATCTTTAATGCTGAGGAGGGAAGACTCAAACCTAATAAATGTTATAAACAGTGTTTTTCTTGTCAGTTTGCCTTGCTTTGGCATGAAAAACAGTTAGCACAGTGTCTGTATAGTTGGCTGCAAATGTCCTTGAGACATGCATTCATGTCCAAAGGACATGCATGAAGGCATAAATGTTGGTTTTTTTTTCCAGATACATGAACAAAATATGGATGAGCAATAACATTACTGATACTACTGTCAGTCTACAGTTGTAGTAAATTATTAAATATATTTGTAAACTGTGAATATGACATTACTTCAGTTGTATGGTTTACTAAAGACACACAAAAATTTGTGCTGGACCAGGATTCAAACCTGACAAAGCAAGGCAAACTGACAAAAGAAACATACACTCTCCTTATGTAAGAATCACATATAGACAGTATGAGACATGTAAATTTCTGTCAGCCCGGAGGCATGCACAGATAGCCAAAGTGATTAAGGTGACTGCTCACAATAAGTGGGATATCCGGGTTAAAGTCCTGGTCTGGCACAAACTTTCATGTGCCAGTAAATCATACAACGTGATGAAATACCATATTTGCCATTTGAAATACATTTCATAATTTAATATGGCTGTAAATCCTCAGCAGTGTCTGTTCTCTCAGGCACGCATGCATGTCTAAAGGGCATTTGCATCAAACTATACAGACACTGTCAAATATAGACACTGGACAAACTGTAAAAATTTTCATTTCATCTAGAAAAGTGCAAGTACCCTGTGCCTATTTCTGACAGTAAACCAAAGTCAGAAGTGTTCATGGTGAGGAAAGTGCCCTTCCATGGGAGAACATTCATTACAACTGGTGGGCAGTCACACTAAGAAATAATTTCCTGAACAGCAGAGCAGAGCAGTGCAGTGGTGTTTTCCATGTGAGATGTTTTACATCAAGCCTTTTTTCAATGTTTCTTGTCTTAGTCTAATTTAGTTTTTAGCACCAGTTCAGTTTTATTTATATATTTAGTGAATTGTTTAGTTAGTGGGTTAGTTTGGGACCAGTTCCATATTATTTACACAATTAGTGAATTGTTTAGTTAATGGGTTAGTTTGGGACCAGTTCTGTTTTATTTACATAATTAGTGAATTATTTAGTTATTAGTTTGTTAGGTAACCAATAAGTGCATTATTTATCTTTCCAAAATGATGAATAAACCTTGTGGATTAAAAGGAAAAGGGAACAATAAAAAGGAGAACACATTTGCATAATTAAGAGTGATTCACTGTTTTTAACATGATTAGCACTTGTGTTAAAGAAGTGGCATAAAAAACTATTAGGTAACATCATGAGTCCTTAATAAAAAAGCCTGCAATCCATACAAAAGTTCTGACACACAGGTCATTTGACAATTCTATGTGCCTACAGTGTGTAATTCTTACTACAAGAGAGAAGACTGACATTTCTTGGCAGGCAAGCATGTTGCAAATGACACTGCATGAAAGTAAACATAAAAATCTAACAATGGAAAATTGAGGCTGGAATGTAACAATATTATGAAAAGGAAAGTTGCTAATCAGCAACTAGCAGAGAAGGCCTTCATCAAAAAAATACACACACACACACACACACACACACACACACACACACACACACACACACATCATGTGTGAGTTACAATGTGTGTGTGTGTGTGTGTGTGTGTGTGTGTGTGTGTGTGCGCGCGCGTGTGTCATCTATTTTTGACTAAGGCCTTACTAGCTGAAAGTTTTATTTGTGACAGGATAATTATTTGTATCACAAGAAAGACCACAACACAGCTCCAACAAGGTCCTCAAGTAAAACTGAAATGCTTAACTTGTGGTGTCACCGGCAGACACCCCACTTGCTAGGTAGTAGCCTTTAAATCAGCCGCGGTCCGTTAGTATACGTCGGACCCGCGTGTCGCCACTATCAGTGATTGCAGACCGAGCGCCGCCACATGGCAGGTCTAGAGACACTTCCTAGCACTCACCCCAGTTGTACAGCCGACTTTGCTAGCGATGGTTCACTGACAAATTACACTCTCATTTGCCGAGACGATAGTTAGCATAGCCTTCAGCTACGTCATTTGCTACGACCTAGCAAGGCTCCATTACCAGTTACTATTGATGCTGTAAAACATGTACCGTCAAGAGCGATGTTCACCAATTATGGATTAAAGTTAAGTATTCCAACAGATACGTACTATTTTTGCTAGTCTCATATCCCTGACCTGTTCCAGACCTCACGCCAGCCTGCATGAGCTTAAACGCGTGCCTTTCGGCTTCCTCTTAGTGGCTTGGCTGTCTTGCCAAGCCACAACATAACTGGCTGTTAGAAAATGTGGGAACAGCATTATTTTACTTAGTTACACAAAATAAGCAACAAAAGAAAAAATACTGGAAGCCTATGATGATATTGTGCAGTGACTTTCCCCAAACAACAGCAACCTAAATCAAAACCTGTTGAATTGATCACCGGCAAAGCTTAGAAGTTTCAACACAGGAAGAAATATCCTGGGAGATGTTTGGATATCAGAAATATTACAGTTAGCGGAAGAAGATAAGAATCAATTTCTTGATCTTTTACTTTTTTTAGGTTTAATTAAATTTTGCAGAAACTGCAGAAAGACATAGGTCTTCACTAATCACAATTGTTACATGTTTTGAAACAACAACTTATGATGATTTGAGTGGATACTGCCTGTATGCAGACATACTTGAAATAGTGTACTTGGTTAAAGATGGTACAATTTACGACACAGGATTCTATTTGGAAAAAAAATCATACAGGCTCTAACTACCCAATGCCTTGCCTAAAAATATCACTACCCTTCCTATTACCAAATTTAAAAACACCTTAAACATTTTCTGACTATAAATCCATTTTATTCTCTACAAGAGTTCATGCAGAATTAATAGAAAGTGCCTTCTTTGAAAGTATATTAGGTTCATAGTATCAGATAATCCATGAGAAATCTGCTGATGATTAAAAAACACAAATTATTATCAGTTGTGGTACTGGGATCTTTAATAATATGCTTGCTGTAATATCTGGTGTTTATTGTTTGATCCTGTACTGCAATCACGAATCCTTACGTCTCACTGTACATATTGCCTTTTCTTAGCCATGAGTTGGATGCATCTTGATCGATGTGTGGCTGTGTTAGATGATACGGGTGCTTGCCATGTAGTGTTTTCTTTTTCCAATTTACTTTCTTTGTATCTGTTGATGTTATGTGATCTAAAGGGTTGTAGAAGTGGTTATGAAATTGCAGTGGCGTAGCCGATGTATTTATACGAGTGACTGCTTTGTGTATTTTGCTAGTTTCTGCTTGTTCTAGAAAGAATTTTCTTAAATTGTCTACCTGTCCATAATGTAGGTTTTTTATGTCGATAAATCCCCTTCCTCCTTCCTTTCTGCTTAATGTGAATCTTTCTGTTGCTTAATGTATGTGATTTATTCTATATTTGTGGCATTCTGATCGTGTAAGTGTATTGAGTGCTTCTAGGTCTGCGTTACTCTTATTATTATTATTATTATTATTATTTTATTTGTTTTCATATACTATCTTTCGAGTAGACTACACGATAGTGATGGTCTGATCAGCATTATTTGACTTAAAAAATAAATAAATAAATAAGTAAATAAATAAAAAATACAGGAAGCCTATGATCATATTGTGCAGTGACTTTTCCCATACAACTGTGACCTAAATCAAAACCTGCTGAACTGACCACTGGCAAAGCTTAGACGTTTCATCAGAGGAAGAAATATCCTTGATGATGAAACTTCCTGGCAGATTAAAACTGTGTGCCCAACTAAGACTCGAACTCAGGACCTTGGCCTTTCGCGGGCAAGTGCTCTACCATCTGAGCTACCGAAGCACGACTCACGCCCAGTACTCACAGCTTTACTTCTGCCAGTATCTCGTCTCCTACCTTCCAAACTTTACACAAGCTCTCCTGCGAACCTTGCAGAACTAGCACTCCTGAAAGAAAGGATATAGCGGAGACATGGCTTAGCCACAGCCCGGGGGATGTTTCCAGAATGAGATTTTCACTCTGCAGCGGAGTGTGCACTGATATGAAACTTCCTGGCAGATTAAAACTGTGTGCCCGACCGAGACTCGAACTCGGGACCTTTGCCTTTCGCGAACAAGTGCTCTACCATCTGAGCTACCGAAGCACGACTCACGCCCGGTACTCACAGCTTTACTTCTGCCAGTATCTCGTCTCCTACCTTCCAAACTTTACACAAGCTCTCCTGCGAACCTTGCAGAACTAGCACTCCTGAAAGAAAGGATATAGCGGAGACATGGCTTAGCCACAGCCCGGGGGATGTTTCCAGAATGAGATTTTCACTCTGCAGCGGAGTGTGCGCTGATATGAAACTTCCTGGCAGATTAAAACTGTGTGCCCGACCGAGACTCGAACTCGGGACCTTTGCCTTTTGCGGGCAAGTGCTCTACCATCAGAGCTACCGAAGCACGACTCACGCCCGGTACTCACAGCTTTACTTCTGCCAGCATCTCGTCTCCTACCTTCCAAACTTTACAGAAGCTTTCCTGCGAACCTTGCATAACTAGCACTCCTGAAAGAAAGGATATAGCGGAGACATGGCTTAGCCACAGCCCGGGGGATGTTTCCAGAATTCTGGATCCTTGATGATGTTTGGATGACAATATTATTACATTTAGTGAAGATAACTGCAAACAAACATTGTGCAAAACAATTTTTTTTACTGCTATTTGCACAAAATGAGTTATAACTCAACAGCTTCAAAAAAAAATCATTAATTTTTTCAGCAATTAATGTGCTTCAGTTAAATAAAATATTGTTCAAATGACTTATGGGAATGTAACCACATGCTATCTTCAACACCCAATATTTCGACAGGCACAAATGCAGCAAGGAAGCACTGTGCAACGGAATTTAAAACTTTGGTTTGGAGAGGTTACGCAGCACATGCACGCACACACACGCGTGCGCTGCCCGCCGCCCCCCCCCCCCCCCCCCCCCAATCCCACACCCACACACCTAAGATGACCAATGCAAATTAATACCCAATGAGTAAGTAGTAACAATTACTCTTGTCCCTCTGCTTTTGTTTTTTGACAAGGGAAAGAGCACCCTGAAATTAAGCAAAATCCTTTATCTCTATTGCTAGTGTCATACACTAATTAAATTTCAACCACTTCCTTACAGCATCCTAGGGCTCCAGCCTCCTACCAGAGCAGAGATCTGCAGCTTATCAATTGTATATACAGATCATTTCGTTTAGTTGTATTCTAACATACTTCAGAGTAGACTAAAGTTCACTAACTGATTAAGTTTTTCAGATAAATCTGAGTGCATATCTCTGTGTAAAGGCAACTTTCTTGGGTAGCAACCTGCTGCCTGAAGCACCACGTCACGTGACTACGTTTATCTGAACGGTTTGTGTTAGGACATTCAAACTGCACAGTTGGCTGTGGGGCTTGATGGGAATTAATATGCGCATGGTATGGTTTTATTTAGCGACAAAGCCCACTTTCATTTGGATGGGTTCATCAGTAAGGAAAATTGGCACATTTGGGGGGACTGAAAATCTGCATTTCGCGATTGAGAAATTTCTTCACCCTCAATCGGTGACTGTCTGGTGTGCAGTGTCTAGTCATGGAATAATCAGTGCAATATTCTTTGATGACACGGTGACTACCAAACAGTACATGCAAGTTTTGGAAGATGATTTTATCCCCATTATCCAAACTGACTGTGATTTTGACAAGATGTGGTTCATGCAAGATGGAGCTCAACCTCATCGAAGCAGGAGAGTATTTGCTGTCCTGGAGGAGCACTTTGGGGATCGCATTCTGGCTCTGGGATACCCAGAGGCCACTGGCCACTGGCACGGGCCTCGATTAGCCGTCGTTTTCTCCGAATCTGAACGCATGCAACTCCTTTTGGTGGAGCTATATTAAAGACAAGGTGTACAGTAATAACCCCCAAAACCATTGCTGAGCTGAAAACAGCAATTCAGGAGGTCATAGACAGCATCGACGTTCCGACACTTCAGTGGGCCATGCAGAATTTTGCTATTCACATCATCGCCAATGATTAGAGGCATATTGAACATGTCATAATCTAAATCCAAATATCTGTAGTGATGTTTAGATGTTAATTAAATTGTGTGCACACCGTAGTATGTAAACAATTTATGTTTTTTATGTACTTCAATAATTGTCACCCTGTAGTTCAGACCAGTGCTTTAGAGTTTGTGTATTTGTTTCCTGTCATAGTTTTTGTGTTTCCAGCCAAAAGTAACTGCTGATAATCAATTTTCAGTACTGAAATTTATTTGTGTTCTAACCCTTTCATGGTTGATATATATGTCCCACTAATGTAATGATCAGTTTTGAGTGTTGGAACGTCCGTATTTCATATTTATCTAGTGCCAGCATGTTGTGAGCTCCTTTCAGAACTGAGAGAAAAATATTGCGAACCATGGGGTGGATATATAGAAAGCTGTGAGCGCTCAAATGGGGTGGCAAATGTTTATAGGTGGTACAATGCATTTGCTACACAAAAAGCGGATTTATTCTCTATCTTCTCCATTCCAAGAATAACTGAGGTAACTAACTGTGTTTTCTTATAATCTTAGACATTGTTTTGAAACATTACTACACATCTCCGTAATTCTGCTGGTATTTCCATAATTTATACATAGCGGGAAGTACATGCCCCAGAATATTTCACAGAATGTTGAAAACATTGGCATGTGGTATGTCAATGCCATCTGTACGACATTTCGTATTTTTCATTGTGAAGAGAATAAATATGTCCTGATACTGATTTGTTTTACTTTTTTCCACAATTGCCATCCTGACAAAATCATCTTAAAATTAAAAATCTAACTCTGAAAATCCCAGGTTCACACGAAAGCGTGAATCTAGTTACATTCTTAGGACGCATGTGTCACTTCACCGATTTTCAAAATCGGTCAGCTTAAAATCTCTTTATAGAGAAAATGTATTACTTATCATGCAGGAAGGCAGTTTTTGACCTTTTATTTTTCAAATATATGCACAACGAATTTTAACCATGAAAGGATTAAGAGCTTGTGGCTCTTGCGATCTTGGCCTATGCTGAGAACTCTGCAGAGCAGATTTTAGTGTTTGTTTATTCTCATCATTTATATTTTGCAATCAGACCTACCTCAGTAGCACAATAGTCAGGTAATTTTCTATTTTTCAAAGGGCTGTTTGTACTTTTTCAGTTACTCGTGAAGTTTTGTTTCTATTTTTTTAGATCTTATTCAGTTTTTTTTACACATACAATATGGATAGGAACTGTGGTGGTTGTGAGAACTGACTGCTGTCCATAAACAGCTAGAATCTGCATTGGCCACGGTCTACAGGCGCCTGGTAATTGCACAAAGTTACAACAGCATCAGCGCACACGAGTTGAGAATGCAATACCTTTGGTGCCATTGAAATCCCCTGGTGACCTGTTTGTCGCTGCATCTTCAGGTATGCAACATCTGACCAGCGCATCTTCGCTCAAGAGTAAGTAGTGGACAGTGACGGGTTCACGTGTCACTGGACGGAAAGTGAAAGAGGGAACAGGCTGCATGGCTGGCTCCTTTCACCTTAGCAAAAGGCATGAGGTGCTACCCACTATTAATAATACTTCTGAGCCAGCATGGGATAGCTCTCCTGTTGAGCCAATGGCCAATTTTCGTGCCCAGTCAGAAAAGTGCAGAGGGCACAGGGAAGTAGCAGGCAGGGTGGGAAAGAATACCGGTGTACACTCAATATGTTGGGGGGTGGGGTCCTCGTTCATGACATGGAGGAGAACTTGCCAGCAGCTATCGAGGTGAGGGCACTGAGTGCCTGCCACTTGGGTTCTTGGGCCGTCCTCAGGTCCTTTGGTAGAGAGCAGGCGAACAATGTCCACATTGCCGAACTGCATTGCTGCGGACAACAGTCAGGCTCATTTGTCTACAGTACACTGTATTATACGTTCAAATTTATCAGGGGAATAGTATATATCAAAACTAATTTTGAACAATTGTCATGAGAGAAATATTAATTCATGTCTTGACGATGTTGCGTCCACTGCTCTACAGATTTACTCTGAGTGATGTCAGGAGGCTAAAGCAGCTGACACAGCTTTCTGGAGACATGAAGTGCAGTTTTTCTTAAAATAACAATTGTCTAATGACAAGATAATTGAAACTGCTTGCAATAATTATCACTTACTGTGATTTGAACTGTATTATAAGTAAAAATTTAATACACAACCAAATTAATTTCAACCTCTACCTAACAGAATTTTTAAAAAATGTGTGTGTGTGTGTGTGTGTGTGTGTGTGTGTGTGTGTGTGTGTGTGTGCGCGCGCGCGCGTGTGTGCGTGCGTGCGTGCGTGTGTGTGTGTGTGTGTGTGTGTGACTATAGGTAAGTGTGACCACTACGCGTAAAAATCAATTAAAGGTAGAAAAGACTAATGTAAAAGACTATCATAAAAATAGTCAGCAAGTTGTCATATTTTTCACTGTTAACGGGCATTATGAATGTAAACTAACTTGTTCGACATTACAGTGAGAGACCGCAATTATAATCCAACGAACAAGCAAACAATTCACCATCCTCTGTGACTGAGTCCAGGGAATGCTGACTGATAACATCGAAAACCATCGATATCTTGAGAAGTAACACTTACTGTAATTTTAGGACTTAAACAGTTCATGCCTTGAAAATGACATGTGTTTACATGTGGAAATATCGAACTTCTGATGAATTTATACAGCTGCATACAACATGGTGAGACAAGCTTAACTTCTCCTTGGGCAATATGTGGAACAATATAGTCTAAATAATTCAAAGGATACAAAGTCCTGACCAAACGGCTAAGAAGTTCTCATTATTATGTATGCAACTGATATGTTGACAAACACATTTTTTAAACTACGAGTCTTAAAAACTAAGAAATATTATTACTCTGTTCCAACATCTACATCGTAATACCATCAATTCCTCTATTTGAGCCTGTTTCTGAACAATCTGACTGTAAATTTACTCAGAAGTGGAATATAGGAGTATGATTCTAATAAAGACACACTGTATATACTTACATTCAAATTTTCTCTTCTTTCGCTTTCTGTGTTGATGAACTGTTGCATCAACACGTGCACACACATTTGGATTCATTCCAATATGAAGACAATATTCTTCAACATTCTGTACATCAAGTTCAGCCCGTTTGCGTGCTAAGAACGCCTTTATTCTATAGTCAATCTGAAAATACAAATTATTCCATGAAATAGGAACAATGTTTCAATAATGATTTTAAAACTTGAAAATAAATATAAATTTATTCAGATATGCACAGAATCAATTCAGGTGTAGTCATAAAGTAAAACAATATGACTGACTCATGTATTGGTGTACACGCAATGACATATTTACAGCCGGCCGCGGTGGTCTAGCGGTTCTAGGCGCGCAGTCCGGAACCGCGTGACTGCTACAGTCGCAGGTTCGAATCCTGCCTCGGGCATAGATGTGTGTGATGTCCTTAGGTTAGTTAGGTTTAAGTAGTTCTAAGTTCTAGGGGACTGATGACCACAGATGTTAAGTCCCATAGTGCTCAGAGCCATTTGAACCATTTGACATATTTACACACACCAGTATCACAACAGTTTAAAATTATTGCTTTCAAAGGTGTGGAGTATGTTTGTTGTGTTGCTTGCTTCCATTAAAAAAAACTGGGATATGTTTGCTGTGTTGACTGCTTCCATAAAACAAACTTCGGTACTACAATTAACTGTGGTGTGTTTTCTCTAAGTAAGTTGTCACAGTGTCCTAGGCACCAAATCTTTTCAGGAACTAGCTCTTCGCTCATGACATCTGATACCATCTGGTTGTCTTCAGGTTCCTGAATATTTACTGTCATCACCTCAATAAATCTGGAATAAACAGCTTGAGTTAAAGCTCCAGCTAAACCTAGATCAAAATTTTATAATTACAATCAGTAGCCTTGATTGCCATTGACGGATAATTTTTATCTATTAACATTGGGGAGTATAGCCACAACACTGATGGAAAGTCAGACTCCAGCTGTCACCTGTTACACACCTGCATAGCACCAAGTTATGTATTTAGCTTTTTCTGTATTTTCTTAGTAGCATATTTATTACATTTTGTGCATGTTTTCTGTTTAAGAGGTTTAATCTCAGGTTTTGTAACCATAAGTGTTGAGTCTGGGAGTCTGTAGTACTGTAGTCATTTCTTCTGAACAGCTAGCTATATGGATCACTAAAACATCAGTGTACCATTGGTGACACATCAGGAGTGTAACAAGCTGCATATCTTTTTTTCCGTCCGTGTTTATATAGTTTACTTCTTCAGTTAGCCATGCTAGGATGGGTAGGATGTGTGCAAGCTTTGTGTGAACGCAGGAGAGCTGACCGCAATTTGCAAAGAGCTGAATGCGCTTTTGGCTACAGTCAGTTGTATTCAGGCTGCTGCCTTGGGATGTAGCAGTGGCGAGGAATCTGGTGCATCAGGTGTCCCTTATTTCGTCTACGGGTCTTGCTTCTGAGGCCCCTCCTACTGCACCCAATGCAGTGGATCTGCTCTCACAGCAGGTTGTGTGGCAGGTAGTATGCGTTTATGTTGCCCGAGACGGAGGGCCAATGGGGAGACGGGCTGTCTCACCTCTCCTGTTCGCCCTGTGTGTGCACAGGTGGCTGTTCCTTCAGCAGAGTCTGAGAAGACGCATGGGGACAGGGTTTTCCTAGTTATCGGGAGCTCCAATGCTAGGCAATTATCAAGCTTGTTAGGGAAATAGTGTTCAGGGCTGGTAAGAAAATCAATGTATACTTAGAATGTCTGCTGGGGGGGAGGAGGGGGGGGGGGGGCTCATCCGAGATGCGGAGGCGCCCTTGCCTATGGCTATCGAGCATGCATGGTGTAATCCTCTGCAAGTTGTGGCTCACATTGGCACCAAAGAACCAGTTTCTTGGGTTCTTAGATCATCCTCAGTTTAAACAGGCAGCTGGAGGAAAAGACTGCTGACCCTGCATGAAGCATGCAAGCAGAGCTTGCAATTTGCAGCATTGTTCCCATAGTTGATCAGGATCCTTTGGTTTGGAGCTGAGTTGAGGCTCTAAACCAAAGGCTCTATCGACTCTGTGACAGTCTTGACTGCAGATTTCTGGACCTGCATTATTGAGTTGGTTATCGTACGACTCCCCTTGATAGATCAGGTGGCACTACACACAGGAAGCAGATACTCAGATAGAAGAGTACGTGTGGAATGCACATGGGGATTTTTAGGCTGGGTGTTAGTTTGAGGTACTCTGATGAACACTTGTACACGACATACAGGTATCAAAATCAGACCCCATTCAGAGTAAAGATACTTCGACTACAAAATTTTATTAGTAAATTGTCAAAGTATTTGTAATAAAGTTCCCAAATGTACGGCCCTCCAGGAAATTTCTTGTGCTCAAATTATTCTCGAAACCGAAAGCTAGCTGAAATGCAAAATATTAAGCTCTGAGACATTTAGCAATTCATGGACTGTATATCAAAACCTGGGAAAATTCTGGTCCTTCATTAAGTCACTAAGTTGGTCAGTGACTAACTGGCCAGTCTGGTGTGGCAGTAGAAGACAGCAAAATGAAAGCCAAAGTTTTAAATTTCACATATAAGAAACTGTTCACCCAGGATAACTGTACAAACATACTGTTGTTTAACTGTCACACAGATTCCCATATGGAGGGGACAGAAATATCCTTGGCATAGAGAAATAACTGAAGAGTTGAAAAAAATTAAGTTGCCAGGTCCAGACAGAATTTCAATTCAGTTTTACAAAAAGTCCTCTGTGGCACTGGCCCCTTCCTTAACTTGCATTTATCACAAATCTCTTGCCCAGTGCAAAGTTCAAAGTGACTGGAAAAAGCACAGATAACTCCTGTATATAAGAATGGTAAAACAACAGACCCACAAAATTACAGATCAGTATTGTCAACACCAGTCTGCTGAAGAATTCCTGAACATATTCTCAGTTCCAATATAATAAATTTCCTTGTGACAGAAAAGCTTCTGTCCACAAATCAGCATAGTTTCAGATTGCAACACTTACACGAAACTCAATTTACCCACTTCTCACGTCATACCCTGCGAACAATGGATTAAGGGCAACAGGCAGATTCCATATTCTTAGATTTCCTAAAATCATTTGACACAGTACCACATGATAGACTTTTAATGAAGATACAAGCATATGGTACACTGAGGTGACCATAGTCATGGGATAGCGATATGCACATAATACAGATGGTTGCTGTATCCCGTAAATAAGGTGTAAAAGGGCAGTGCATTGGCGGAGCTGTCATTTGTACTCAAGTGACACTTGTGAAAGGTTTCTGATGTGATTATGGCTGCACACCATTAATTAACAGACTTTGAACACGGAATGGTAGTTGGAGCTAGATGCATGGGAAATTCCATTTCGGAAGTCATTCGAGAATTCAATATTCTGAGATTCACAGTGTCAACAGTGTGCCGAGAATACCAAACTTCAGGCATTACCTCTCACCACGGACAACACAGTGGCCAACAGCCTTCACTTAATGACCAAGAGCAGCTGCAGCATCTACATAGATTTGTCAGTGTTAACAGACAAGCAACACTGCACGATACAACAGCAGAAATCAATGTGGAATGTACGACAAACTTGTGGAAAAATTTTGGCATTAATGGGCTATGGCAGCAGATGATCGACGCAAGTGCCTTTGCTAACAGAATGACATTGTCTGCAGCGCCTCTCCTGGGCTCATGACCATATCGGTTGGACCCCAGATGACTGGAAGACCATGGACTGCTCAGGTAAGTCCCAATTTCAGTTGGTGAGAGACAATGGTAGGGTTTGAATGTGGTGCAGACCCCACAAAGTGAGGTACCCAAGTTGTCAGCAAGGCACTGCGCAAGCTGGTAGTGGCTCCATAATGGTGTGGGCTGTGTTTACAAGGAATGGACTGGGTCCTCTGGTCCAACTGCACTGATTATTGGTTGGATATTGTTATGTTCAGCTACTTGGAGACCATTTCCAACCAAACAATGATGGAATTTTTATGGATGACAATGCTCCATGTCACAGGTCCACAATAGTTCGTGACTGGTTTGAAGAACATTCTCGACAGTTCAAGCGAATGATTTGACCCACCAGATAGCCCTGACATTTATGGGACATAATTGAGTGGTCAGTTCATGTGCAGAATCCAGCACCAGCAACATTTTAGAAATTATGATCCACCACAGAGGGAGCATGGCTCAATATTTCTGCAGGGAATATCCAATGGCTTGTGGAGTCCATGCCATGTCGAGTTTCTGCACTACGACTGGCAAAAGGAGCTTGGGCACGGTACTGGGATGTACCTCACGACTTTTGTCACTTTAGTGTAGGTTACCAGAGATAGTGTGAGGTACGGGAAGGTGACATCGTTGAGTGATTGTAAGAGGAAACAAAATGATTTAGAAAAAATTTCTAGGTGGTGTGATGAATGACAGCTAGCTCTAAATGTAGAAAATTGTAAGTTAATGCAGATGAGTAGGAAAAGCAAATACATAATGTTCGAATACAGAATTAGTAGTATGCTGCTTGACACAGTCACACTTATTAAATATCTAGGCTTAATGTTGCAAAGCGATATGAAATGGAACGAGCATGAAAGGACTGTAATAGGAAAGGTGAAGCGTTGACCTCAGTGTACTGGGAGAACTTTGGGAAAGTGTGGTTTCTCAGTAAAGGAGACCACATATAGGACACTAGTATGACCCATTCTTGAGTACCGCTTGAGTGTTTGCGATCCGCACCAGGTCGGATTAAAGGAAGATGCTGAAGAAATTCAGAGGCAGGCTGCTAGATTTACTACTGGTAGGTTCAAGCAATACACAAGTATGATGGAGATGTTTTGGGAACTAAGACAGAAATCCCTGGATGGAAGGCAACATTCTTTTTGTGGAACGCTCTTGAGAAAATTTAGAGAACCTGCATTTGAAGCTGACTGCAGGATGATTCTACTGCTGCCAATGAACATTTTGTGTACGGACCATGAAGATAAGAGAAATTAGGGCTCATAAAGAGGCATGTAGATAGTCATTTTTCCCTCACTCTATTTGTGAGTGGAACAGGAAAGGAAATGACTAGTAGTGGTAAAGTGTATTGTTGATAAATCATTGTTTGGAGGCGCACTACTGCTTCTGGAACTTGCACCTTTTTCTAGAAGAAGACTACAAATTTCTTTATTATTTTACAGTGGATGGAGCTTTTCTCTCTCATAAAACACACACAGTGAGAACCATATTTCTGTATGGATATTACTCATGGAAGCTACTCATTTAGCTGTGGATTATCTAAGGGAAGAAATCTGTAGAATGTTCACTTGATGTTTTAGTGAAAAAAATGGTTGGAATACATTGTAAGTTGCAGTAGGAAGTCTCCTTTATTTATTGATGGTGACTGGTTTTGGACTTGTGTCCATTCTCAAACCATTCTATGGAAATAAAATCACAGCAGATGTACAACAGTAATACCAGCACAGCAAGAGTATGAGAATAATGCATGTTGTAGAAGGGTACAAAGTTACATACTGTCTTCACAAGTGACTGAATATAGTTATTTATGCATGTGTGGAACAACCACACCAAACAATCCAACTGGTAATTCAGCTAACTTTAGCACACATCAGACAAGTTACAATGAGCAGTGCAAAGAGAACTAATGCTGCGGCTCACCAGTAGCTACCAAGTGACAGCCCCTGAAACCACTAGTAGTGGTGTGCACATAGGACAAAATGTTTATTATCTAACACATTGTTCCAATACTGCAATATTATAATTGCAAACTATATAACAACAATTTAAACATATTGCTATAGAGGTGACATGCTTCAGGTGACTCCTCAAGCATGAGTTGAGAAAATGTGTTTGACAGCTGGACAAGCAACAGTACAGTATGCTCGTCAACTGGGAGCAGTGAGCATCTTATAGGCTTGACACACCCTGAGGAGTTCCCACCGGATGGTGATCAGTGGTGCCCCGACCTCAGCGCAGACTAAGTATGGGCTGGTCCTGCGAGTATCCATGGGCAGACTGATCCCATCATGGTGGATAGTGTGAATGGTCTTCAGGTACACAAGTCACAATGATTTATACACTATGCACCCACAGTCTAGCCATGGGGCCCGTAACCTATCTGACAATGATAACCTTAACCAAGAACTTGAACATCTGATGTCGGTTTCCTAGAAAACGGCTACACAGAGAAGCAAAGTTGGAGAGCTCTATGTCCCACACTGACTGTACAACCAGAGGAAACAGAAGAGGAACCTCAGCAGAATGGGGAACAGCATTTATTCCATTCTGTGGCGCTTTAGTGGAAAAGATAGGTCGAATTCTTGAAAAACATCAAGTGGAGACTGTGTTCTGCCTAAGGACGATCGAGGACTATGGAAATCTGAAATCTACCAGATCACCTGCAAATGTGGCATGACTTACAAAGGTCAAACGGTGCGCGTACTATCGAAGATCATTGTCAAGAACATCAATGGCACACCAGACTGCAACAGCCTAACAAGTCGTCTGTTGCTGAACATTGCCTCTCGGAATTCCACAGAATGATAGTTCTTACACAGATGTCCAAATACTGGGACTGTGTCATTAAAGAATCCATCGAGATTTAAGTACACAAACAACTGATCACCCAAGATAGCAGTTACATTCTTAGACCTGGGAACCTGCTTTGAATCTGATTAAAAGGAAAAAGAAGACAGCCCAACACGAGCTGACTTTGAGTACAGGCAGAAATACTAAGAACACACAGCCAGCATGCGTCCCTGAGTGGGGACCAAGAACGGATTGGATGTTGGGTGCTCCGCACATGGGCGCAGACCATTTTCGGAAAACCTGGAGAGAGGGAGGAGATAAAAGGTCGATGCCGGCAACTCGGCAGTCAGTTCGACAGTGCACCTGATGATGGCAACATGGTCACTTGGCGAAATATTGTGCCCATTGGACACTTAACACCTTGCTGTTCACCCAAGAATTCTTTCATCATGAAGTACGCCGGGAGAAATTGAAGAATCACATTACATACCTTTACAGGGGGGAGATGTATTGCAGCATGAAAAGACTTGACAAGCTGCAGCACCAGAGAAGCTGTTTACTGAGTGCATTTGCATTCCTCATAAGATGCCGTGAAGAGTGTGTGGTGGCAAAATTCGCAAAGGTGGAGCATCACATTGACACAGCCACAGTAGAATCAGGAAATGTGCCAGCCTTGCCGTGGCTTGTGAAAGAATAAGTTTCACTCGCTGGTGCCTCGACTCGACTAACAGATAACTTCTCAAACTACATCTACAGCTGGCCAACCAGCTCATCTCCTGGACATGGGAATGGATTGATGGTGTCAGATGGGCCACAGGGGACTCTGCACAAAGAAAGGCCACTGGGCAACAAACCTCAAAATTTGAGCATTTATAAGAACGACAACCTCTTGAGGCTCTCTGCAAGACTATCAGTAATCTCAAAGCCAGGCAACTGGATGATGACGCACTCTCAGTTCTTAAGAGAGGACTCAACTTCACACCAACTCCTAAAGCAGCACCTATCGTGGATATCATCAGTGCAGTGGACCAGGCAACTGCACGACTTCCACCTGAATCAGCTGAAGAATTATGTCGCGAAACATGTCAACCTCTCATGCAAACTAAACCTGTGAAACCAAACATCTCTAGCAGGGAGAGGGTGGCCATAAAGGAGCTACGAGAAGACAAAGATATTGTAGTCTTACCAGCCGACAAAGGCAACACAACTGTGATCTTATCTCATCAGGATTACATCGAGGAAATGCGCGGTTTGCTAGAAGTCCGTGCATATCAGAAGGTCAACACTGATCCTACCAAGAGAGTGGAGTGGAAGACCACAGCTCTTCTCAAAGAATCCAGCTTACCAGGCAATGTTTTGAAGAAGCTATGACAGAGAGCTTGTGTTTGCCGAGACTTTACGGACTCCTGAAGGTACACAAAGAGGGAGTGCCTTTACGCCTAACTGTTAGCAAAACTGGTGCTCCGATGTACTCACTTGCAAAACACCCGACGGATATGCTTAGTCCTTATGTCGGAAAAAGTCCACTTCGTATTCACGACTCAGTGGATTTTGTCGGGCATCTTAACAACTTCAGACTTTGTGATTCAAACATCCTTGTGAGTTCCGATGTCGTCTCTCTCTTCACAAGGGTGCCTATACAGGAATCCTTGGAACTTATTGGTCAGAAGTTTGACGCAGAGACGAGCAACCTTTTTAGGCATGACCTGATGTCAACATATTTTCTCTTCAATGGTGGATATTAGAAGCAGTCAGGAGGAGTATCCATGGAGAGTCCACTTTCACCAGTCATTGCCAACTTGTTCATGGAACATTTTGAGGAGGAAGCCCTGGATTCACCACAGTGAAAACCTACCTGTTTCTTCCACTATGGTGATGACATATGTCATATGGCCACATGGTAGAGACAAGTTGAACGGTTTCCTCATACATTTCAGTTCCATACACGAGAACATCAAGTTTACCATGGAAGTCAAAGTGGATGGAGTGCTCCATTTTCTGTATGCTCTGGTTAAAAGAAGAGCAGATGGCACATTGGGCCAGAGTGTGTACTGTAAGAAGATGCACACCAACGTTTATTTACATACAAACAGCTGCCACCATCCAGCACAGAGGAACGGCATCCTCAAAACATCGGTTCACAGGGCTCGTACCCTGTCTGACAATGAGAGCCTTAACCAAGAACTTGTACATCTGAGATCGATTTTCCAGAAAATGGCTACACAAAGACACAAATTTGGAGAGCTCTGTCCCACACTGACTGTACAACTGGAGTAAATAGAAGAGGAACCTCAGCAGGATGAGGGCACAGCATTCATTCTGTTCAGTGACACTTTATTGGGAAAGATAGGTCAAATTCTTCAAAAACATCAAGTGGAAACTGTCTTCCGCACACCAATTAAGACACAGACACTGCTTGGTAATGTCAAGGACAATCTAGGACTATGGAAATCCGGAGTCTACCAGATTGCCTGTGAATGTGGCATGACTTACATTGGTCAAATGGTGCATACTATAGAAGATTGTTGCCAAGAACATCAACGACACACCAGCCTGCATCAGCCTAACATGTTGATGGTTGTTGAACATTGCCTCTCGGAACTACACAGAATGAATTACGATCAAAACAAGGCACTTACACAGACACCCAAATGCTAGGACTGCGTCATTAAAAAATCCACCGAGATTTGAGTACGGGAACTGCTGATCAATCAAAATAGCGGTTACATCCTTAGTAAGTCCTGAGAAGCCCCTCTGAATCTGATTAAAAGGAGAAAGAAGACATCTCACCATGAACTAACTTCAAGAACAGGCAGAGATACTAAGAAGACACCACCAGCACATGCCCCTGGGTGCAGTCCGTGAATGGAAAAGATGCTCGACACACTGTACTTTGGTGCAGACCATGTTTGGAAAATCTGGAGGGGAGAGGGGGGGAGGAGGAGATCAAAGCCTGGCGCTGGAACCTCAGCAGTCAGTTTGTGAGCACACCTGATGATGTCACTGTGGTTGCTTGCCAAAATATTGTGTCTGTTGGACACTAATGTCCGGCTGTTCATCTGTGAACTCTTTTTCATGAAGTACACTGAGAGAAATTGAAGAATCACTTCAACCTTTGTTTTGGGATAATTTTCTTTTGTCAGCAATCCCTTTTTCCTTGTTTAGTGATCAACTTTATTTGTTTAGGGGTCTCTTTATTTAGTGATTTCTTTTGTTTGAGTATCATTTCCCCTTTCTTCTTTATTCACTGACCTCTTTTTGTTTGCTTATTGAGAACTCTCACTCTTTATAGGTGCTCTGTATACATTTAAATGTTAGTCTTGGTCTTGAGTCCAAATAGGATTCTCCTTATTTATTAGTTTCTTTCAAATTTTCTATAGCTTTTTTCTGATGGCCATTTGTGTATCCAGTAGAATACAAAGAATGCATGATTAAATTTTTATGTGATTTGGGGTTATACAGGTTATGGAATTTAGTACACAGAGCTGTGACAATGCCTCTAACCCAGTTGGGCATTGAGTCAAACTCAGCCTGGATGACACATATGGCTACATCACTCCAGGCTGCTGCTTCAACTCCACACCAGAATTTATCCATTATAGTGGCTGGAAAGTGGTGGAGTGCTAGTCTCTCAGTAATCCATGACCAGATGTTTTCAATTGTTATGTGATGTACAGAGTGTGCTGGCTAGGCCCACAGTCGATCACCTTCCATGTTGAGGCAGGTCAGCACTTCAGAGGCAATGGATAGTCTTGCATTATCTTGTTGAAAATGAGGAAACAGGTATATCAAAGATAGGGTACACTCACCGACCCCAAGATGGCAGAAAGTAATACCTGCTGTCCAAATTACCTTCCATGTGAACCAGAGGTAATACACTCCTGGAAATGGAAAAAAGAACACATTGACACCGGTGTGTCAGACCCACCATACTTGCTCCGGACACTGCGAGAGGGCTGTACAAGCAATGATCACACGCACGGCACAGCGGACACACCAGGAACCGTGGTGTTGGCCGTCGAATGGCGCTAGCTGCGCAGCATTTGTGCACCGCCACCGTCAGTGTCAGCCAGTTTGCCGTGGCATACGGAGCTCCATCGCAGTCTTTAACACTGGTAGCATGCCGCGACAGCGTGGACGTGAACCGTATGTGCAGTTGACGGGCTTTGAGCGAGGGCGTATAGTGGGCATGCGGGAGGCCGGGTGGACGTACCGCCGAATTGCTCAACACGTGGGGCGTGAGGTCTCCACAGTACATCGATGTTGTCGCCAGTGGTCGGCGGAAGGTGCACGTGCCCGTCGACCTGGGACCGGACCGCAGCGACGCACGGATGCACGCCAAGACCGTAGGATCCTACGCAGTGCCGTAGGGGACCGCACCGCCACTTCCCAGCAAATTAGGGACACTGTTGCTCCTGGGGTATCGGCGAGGACCATTCGCAACCGTCTCCATGAAGCTGGGCTACGGTCCCGCACACCGTTAGGCCGTCTTCCGCTCACGCCCCAACATCGTGCAGCCCGCCTCCAGTGGTGTCGCGACAGGCGTGAATGGAGGGACGAATGGAGACGTGTCGTCTTCAGCGATGAGAGTCGCTTCTGCCTTGGTGACATTGATGGTCGTATGCGTGTTTGGCGCCGTGCAGGTGAGCGCCACAATCAGGACTGCATACGACCGAGGCACACAGGGCCAACACCCAGCATCATGGTGTGGGGAGCGATCTCCTACACTGGCCGTACACCACTGGTGATCGTCGAGGGGACACTGAATAGTGCACGGTACATCCAAACCGTCATCGAACCCATCGTTCTACCATTCCTAGACCAGCAAGGGAACTTGCTGTTCCAACAGGACAATGCACGTCCGCATGTATCCCGTGCCACCCAACGTGCTCTAGGAGGTGTAAGTCAACTACCCTGGCCAGCAAGATCTCCGGATCTGTCCCCCATTGAGCATGTTTGGGACTGGATGAAGCGTCGTCTCACGCGGTCTGCACGTCCAGCACGAACGCTGGTCCAACTGAGGCGCCAGGTGGAAATGGCATGGCAAGCCGTTCCACAGGACTACATCCAGCATCTCTACGATCGTCTCCATGGGAGAATAGCAGCCTGCATTGCTGCGAAAGGTAGATATACACTGTACTAGTGCCGACATTGTGCACGCTCTGTTGCCTGTGTCTATGTGCCTGTGGTTCTGTCAGTGTGATCATGTGATGTATCTGACCCCAGGAATGTGTCAATAAAGTTTCCCCTTCCTGGGACAATGAATTCACGGTGTTCTTATTTCAATTTCCAGGAGTGTACGTACTCAATGGCATCCTATAAAATTACACCAGGTGCTCAGGCCATATATTGACAATGAATGTAATGTGATAACACTTATTTTCCTCAGAGTGTTCACACTCAAATTCTTACATCATGATGCTGTACGCAGAACTGGGACTCATATGAAATGATGTCCAGTGTTGTCATTGGGTGCTCCACTGTTGGTGCACCCTACTCTGCTGCTATGTCAATGGTAACTGCAGCAATGGTCACTGTGTCAACAATCTGTGGTGCTCCAGACATCATCGCATTACCTGTGTGGATACTTGTCTTGCTGCAAACAAACACTGTCCGGATTCAAGGAACACAACATAGCAGAATGATCTTGCATGGCTGAGTGAACATTATGTCCATCCTCTCAGGAACTACTTCGATAGGTTCGTTGAGATGCTGCATAGTGTGGAGTATGACTCTCATGAACCCATCACTTTCATATTCACAGGACAGTCATGGGATCATGACCAAAGCAAACAGCCATATCGCATAACGACAAACCACAATCTTCAAAGACCACAGTCCTGCCACGGTCAAAATTCAACATGTGGTGATAGACATTTCTCCTCATTACATGAGGCACAAACAACTAGCAATAAAAAGTGATTTCTAAATGAGAAATCCCCTGTGTAATCTTTCCCTATATGCAGAATGTAGATGGTGTTGCTCCTCTCTACTCTACACAACTGCACTGAAAGGCTTACCATTGGCATACTCGAACTTGCAACTCACTCCATGCCAGTTTGATGAATGTTGCATGCTGCAATCTTGGTGTAGCAGTTTTAATGGTCAACAGTGTACATGCTTCCTTCTCTACATTTGTTTTGTTTTGTCTTCGGGCGCTAAAACAACTATGGTCATATGCGCCCACAACAGACTTGTAGAATACAAAGACAAAAGGAGGAGCTAGAAGTGACTACATGTTAAACCCAATCGATGGATGGAAGGACAGCTAAAATCAGGTACTTGGAGAAAGGTGTATAAAATGTACCGTAGAGAAACAGAGATCCTGAAGTAAAGATTAAATGTACTTTGCCATATTGCTACAATGGATAAAAAGTAAAATGCGGTCAACAGCCCACGCGTCATTTGTTAAAACAACTGATAACTCAGACGGCAAAATAAATCGGAATGTGAATGGTTAAAAAAACGGCATTCCACCAGGAAATGGCAAATTGTCAAAGGTTGAGGGCAATGAGCACAAAGTGGCAGGGGAGCACCACTTAACAAATGGCGATGGCTAAAGAGACAGTGCTCAGTACACAATCTAGCTAAAATGATGATCTCGTGGCGAGAAGGCCTAGAGGAGGTCGTCCAAGTCGATGGGAGAGGTTTAATTTCCTGGAGCTTGTTACCATGAAGGGAGGACCAGTGGTGATGACACCTGCTGACAGACGGCAACACAGAGATCATCGGAGGGAATGGAAGAACTAGCGAGCCGAGGTACCAGCACTGCAGCCTTGGCAGCAGCAGCAGCCGTCTTGCTTCCCATCAGACTGACGTGGCCGGGAACCCACATAAACATCACTGTGGCTCCATCAAGAGTGAGCAAGTGACAGCTTTCCTGGACCTGTTGCACTAAGGGGTGGACAGTATACAGCACACAGAGGCATTGAGAGAGTCGAAGCAGATGACACAATTGAAAAGCCTGTGTTTCCAGATGTATTGCGTGACCTGATACAGGGCGAAGAGCCCTGCTGTAAATACTGAGCAGTGTTCCGGAAGTCAGTACCAAAACACGTTGGTGCCAATGCCGAAGGCATACCAAACACTACAATCAGTCTGAGAGTCTGAAACTTATGGCGATAGAGCGAGGCTGGACTAGTGTCCTTAGGAAGCAAATGAAGGCCAAGGTGAACACAGGCCACTGCACAAAGGTTGTAAAGGTTTAACACCCATCGGGAAAGTGGCAGGTAGTGTGAAGTTAAGCTGCTGGAGCAAGAGCCAAAACTGAATGCCAGGAGGTAACACAGAAGAGGAACGCGCCCCATACTGGCGATCAAAGGAGTCATCAAAGAAGTAGGCATAGGATGGGTGGCCAAGCATGGCAGACAAACAGCATGCATATATGCAGAGGAGGAAGTCATGGCGGTATGGTAGTGGTAGTTCAGCAGCTTTTGCATACAGACCCTCAACTGGGATAGTGGTGTAAAAGGCGCCAGTGGCCAAACGGATGCCACTATTTTTGATTGTATTGAGACGGTGTAATATGGACAGACATGCAAACACATAAACAAAACACTCATAGTCTAGTTTCGAATGGACAAGGGACCAGTATAAATGGAGGAGGGTGGTTCACTCCGCTCCCCAGGAAATACCGCTGAGGGCACATAGGACATTGAGGGACCACGTACAGTGGGCAGCCAGGTAAGACACATGAGAGGACTAAGAAAGTTTCCTATTGAGCATGAGCCCCAGGAATTTTGTAGTTTCAATGAATAGAAGAGCAATAGCACAAAAACATAAAGACGGTGGAAGAAACCAATTGTGCCACTAGAACTTTATACAAACTGTTTTGTCGGTGGAAAAACGAAAGCCATTGTCGATTCTCCACGAGTACAGACAATTGAGACATAGTTAAATATGCTGCTCAAGGAGACAAGATTGTGGAGAACTGCCATAGATGGCAAAATTGTCAATGAAAAGGGAGCTGGAGATGCCCAGCAGGAGAGAGGCCATTATAGGTTAATGGCGATAGCAAAGAGGATGTCACTCAGGACAGAACCCTGAGGCACACCGTTTTCCTGGATGAAAGTGTCTGACTAGGCAGAATCCAAACATACCTCGAAAATTCGGTCTTTTAAAAATTTCTAAAGGAAATGGGGCATGGGGCCACGGAAGCCCCACATGTAGATAGTACGGGGGATACCACTCCTCCAGCACGTGACATAAGCTTCCTCCAAATTGAAAAATACAGCCAAAGTCTGTATTTCAGCAGAAAATCATTCATGACATGGGTTGACAAAGTGATGAGAGGGTCAACTGCAGAACGGCTCGCTCTAAATCCACACTGTGTGGTGGTAAGTAAATTGTGAGACTCCAGCCACCATACCAGCTGGGCATAAATCATATGTTCCATCACCTTGCAAACACAGCTGTTGAGAGATATGGGGTGATAACTGGAAGGAAGGTGTTTGTCCTTACCAGGCTTACATATGGAACTGACAGTGGCTTCATGCCAGCATCTGGGAAACGTACCCTCTGCCCAGATGCAATTGTATGTATGAAGGCGAAAGCGCTTGCCCGCAAGAGAAAGGTTCTGCAACACGGGGGGGGAGGGGTTTATTAGTGATTGGGAGCTCCAACGTTAGGCGGGTGATGGAGCCCCTTAGAGAAATAGCAGAAAGGTCAGGGAAGAAGGCCAGTGTTCACTCTGTCTGCTTGCTGGGGGGTCTCATCCGAGATGTGGAGGAGGCCCTGCCGGCGGCGATAGAGAGCACTGGGTGCACCCGACTGCAAATTGTTGCTCATGTCGGCACCAATGACTCCTGCCGTCTGGGTTCAGAGGCATCCTCAGTTCATACAGGCGGTTGGCGGAGTTGGTGAAGGCGGAAAGCTTTGCTCACGGGGTGGAATCTGAGCTAACTATTTGTAGTATCGTTCCCACAACCGATCGCGGTCCTCTGGTCTGGAGCCAAGTGGAAGGCTTAAACCAGAGGCTCAGACGATTCTTCGGAGATCTGGGGTGCAAATTTCTCGACCTCCGCTACTGGGTGGAGAAATGTAGGGTGCCCCTGAATAGATCAGGCATGCACTACACGCAGGAAGCAGCTACAAGGGTAGCGGAGTACATGTGGAGTGCACATGTGGGTCTTTTAGGTTAGAGAATTCCCCCCCTAGGCCCGACAAGACGCCTCCTGAGACGCGGCAAGGTAGGAGTAGGCAAAATGCAACAGGGAATAACAATATTAATATGCTAATAGTAAACTGCAGGAGCGTCTATAGAAAGGTCCCAGAACTGCTCTCAGTAATAAACGGTCACAATGCCCACATAGTACTAGGGACAGAAAGTTAGCTGAAACCAGATGTGAACAGTAATGAAATTCTAAACTCAGATTGGAATGTATACTGCAGAGACAGGCTGGACAGTGAAGGGGGAGGCGTGTTTATAGCGATAAGAAGTGCAATAGTGTCGAAGGAAATTGACAGAGATCTGAAATGTGAAATAATTTGGGTGAAGGTCATGGTTAAAGCAGGCTCAGACATGGTAATTGGATGTCTCTATAGGCCCCCTGGCTCAGCAGCCGTTGTGGCTGAGCACCTGAAGGATAATTTGGAAAATATTTCGAGTAGATTTCCCCACCATGTTATAGTTCTGAGTGGAGATTTTAATTTGGCAGATATAAACTGAGAAACTCAAATGTTCATAACAGGTGGCAGGGACAAAGAATACAGTGAAATTTTTTTAAGTGCTTTATCTGAAAACTATCTTGAGCAGTTAAACAGAGAACCTACTCTTCGCGATAACATATTAGACCTTCTGGTGACAAACAGACCCGAACTATTTGAAACAGTTAACACAGAACAGGGAATCAGCGTTCATAAAGCAGTTACCGCATCAATGATTTCAGCCGTAAATAGAAATATTAAAAAGGTAGGAAGATTTTTCTGTTTAGCAAAAGTGACAAAAAGCAGATTTCAGAGTACGTGATGGCTCAACACAAAAGTTTTGTCTCAAATACAGATAGTGTTGAGGATCAGTGGACAAAGTTCAAAACCATCATACAATATTCATTAGATGAGTATGTGCCAAGCAAGATCATAAGAGATGGAAAAGAGCCACCGTGGTACAACAACCGAGTTAGAAAACTGCTGCAGAAGCAAAGGGAACTTCACAGCAAACATAAACATAGCCAAAGCCTTGCAGACAAACAAAAACTACGCGAAGCGAAATGTAGCGTGAGGAGGGCTATGCGAGAGGCGTTCAATGAATTCGAAAGTAAAGTTCTATGTACTGACTTGGCATAAAATCCTAAGAAATTTTGGTCTGATGTCAAAGCGGTAGGTGAATCAAAACAAAATGTCCAGACACACTGTGACCAAAATGGTACTGAAACAGAGGATGACAGACTAAAGGCAGAAATACTAAATGTCTTTTTCCAAAGCTGTTTCACAGAGGAAGACTGCACTGTAGTTCCTTCTCTAGATTGTCACACAGGTGACAAAATGGTAGATATCGAAATAGACGACACAGGGATAGAGAAACAATTAAAATCGCTCAAAAGAGGAAAGGCTGCTGGACCTGATGGGATACCACTTCGATTTTACACAGAGTACGCGAAGGAACTTGCCCCCCTTCTTGCAGCGGTGTACCGTAGGTCTCTAGAAGAGCGTAGAATTCCAAAGAATTGGAAAAGGGCACAGGTCATCCCCGTTTTCAAGAAGGGACGCCGAACAGTTGTGCAGAACTATAGACCTATATCTCTAACGTCTATCAGTTGTAGAATTTTGCAACACGTATTTTGTGAGAGTATAATGACTTTTCTGGAGACTAGAAATCTACTCTGTAGGAATCAGCATGGGTTTCGAAGAAGACGATCGTGTGAAACCCAGCTCGTGCTATTCGTCCACGAAACTCAGAGGGCCATAGACACGGGTTCCCAGGTAGATGCCGTGTTTCTTGACTTCCGCAAGGCATTCGATACAGTTCCCCCCAGTCATTTAATGAACAAAGTAAGAGCATATGGACTATCAGACCAATTGTGTGATTGGATTGAAGAGTTCCTAGATAACAGAATGCAGCATGTCATTCTCAATGGCGAGAAGTCTTCCAAAGTAAGAGTGATTTCAGGTGTGCTGCAGGGGAGCATCATAGGACCATTGCTATTCACAATATACATAAATGGCCTTGTGGATGACATCGGAAGTTCACTGAGGCTTTTTGCGGATGATGCTGTGGTATATCAAGAGGTTGTAACAATGGAAAATTGTACCGAAATACAGGAGGATCTGCAGCGAATTGACGCATGGTGCAGGGAATGGCAATTGAATCTCAATGTAGACAAGTGTAATGTACTGCGAATACATAGAAAGAAAGCTCCCTTATCATTTAGCTACAATATAGCAGGTCAGCAACTGGAAGCAGTTAATTCCATAAATTATCTGGGAGTAGGCCTTAGGAGTGATTTAAAATGGAGTGATCATATAAAGTTGATCGTCGGTAAAGCAGATGCCAGACTGAGATTCATTGGAAGAATCCTAAGGAAATGAAATCCGAGAGCAAAGGAAGGAGGTTACAGTACACTTGTTCGCCCACTGCTTGAATACTGCTCAGCAGTGTGGGATCCGTACCAGATAGGGTTGATAGAAGAGATAGAGAAGATCCAACGGAGAGCAGCGCACTTCGTTACAGAATCATTTAGTAATCGCGAAAGCGTTACGGAGATGATAGATAAACTCCAGTGGAAGACTCTGCAGGAGAGACGCTCAGTAGCTCGGTACGGGCTTATGTTGAAGTTTCGAGAACATACCTTTACCGAGGAGTCAAGCAGTATATTGCTCCCTCCTATGTATATCTCACGAAGAGACCATGAGGATAAAATCAGAGAGATTAGAGCCCACACAGAGGCATACCGACAATCCTTCTTTCCACGAACAATACGAGACTGGAATAGAAGTGAGAACCGATAGAGGTACTCAAGGTACACACACCATCAGGTGGCTTGTGGAGTATGGATGTAGATGTAAATGTAGATGTAGAACATCTGAATGTTAACATCATCCAGCCCTGGCGTGCAGGATCGGGATGAAGTGAGAGCATGATCTAGCTCCGTCATAGTAAAGGATTGCAGCACTCACTATTCTGAGCAGAGAAGGGTATCATCCGAGCCTCCTCCAGTCATTCCCAATGGAGGAAAGCAGGGTGGTAGTGGGAGGAGCTAGAAATCCCCACAAAATAGCGGCCTGAGGTGTTGGAGATAGCAATATGACATTGTCTACTACTGTTAAAAGAACTAGTGAATGAAATCCAGCTAGTGTTTTTGCTATCCCAAAGAACATGACAATACTGTGCATCCAACTGTTTATAATGTTGCAGTTTGCCATTGTAGGATGATGGTTAAAAAAAAGGAGAGCATGTTTCCATGCACAAATTGCATTGCGGCACACCTCAGTCCACCAAGAGGCCAGGACATGGCGAGTAAAGAGGACATGGGAGGAACAAAACGTTCTGTGGTGGTAAGGATAATATTTGTAAGATATTCTACAGGGTCATCACAACTGGGGAAATTTGGTTTATCAAAGGCCACCAGAGTTGTAAAATTGCCCAGTGTCAGGTTAGCATTCCCATCTCCTCCTCCAGCTATGCAACAAACCAGGTAAAAGGCAGGGTAAAGCTGCCAGTTGGCCTTAGAAAGCTGTCATTTGGGTGTCCATCTAGGTGGTGTAGGAGTCAGCAAATGGATAGCATATGGGAAATGGTCACTCGAGTACATATCAGAAATAACAGACCACTAGAGACAATCGGCAAGCGGGGCAGTGCAGAAGGAGAGGTTCAAGTGGGAACTGGTGTGTGTGGAGTCTGAAAGGAACATGGGTGCTCCCATGTTAAGGCAGATGTTAAGTTGATTGAAGAGGTCAGCGAAGAGGTCACCTCTCTGACAGGCTCTGGGAGAACCCCAAAGAGTATGGTGCACATTAATGTCACTAAGCAGCACATAGGGGTTAGGGAGTTGCCCAATAAGCTGGAGGATGTCTGCCCAGGTGACACCGAAATGACGGAGGGATTTAAATGGTACAAAGGGAAAAGATCAAGTCAGGAAGGAAAATGTGGACTGTAACAGCTTGAAGCTGGTAGTCAGGGAACTGGGTTGACTATGATCATCATCCCGGCTGAGCAGCAAGACTCCCCCATGAGATGGAATGCCGTCCTCGGGGGGGGGGGGGGGGGGTCAAAGTGGACCAGGAAGAAATGCAGCAGCTCAGAGCAGTCGTGAGGGCACAATTTTGCTTCCTGGAGGCAGAGAACATGTGTACACTGCGGTTCTAAGAGCAGTCATAACCCCTTTTTGTTGGATTGAAGGCCATGAACATTCCATTGGAGGAGAATCATGACAAGGAAAGGGGAGGGTGGATAAAATGAAGGTGTGTCACCTCAGTGGCTGCCGTGTGCCAAGCCTTCGGAGACACTGCTACACGGCAGAGAGACTGGAGGCTCCTGCTCCACGAAATCTACAGAGGCATCGGCATTCTCTTTCTATCAGTCTGCAGAGTCCAAGGCAGAAAAACGGTTGGCAGTGCGCGCAGGTGATGCAGAGGTCAGCTGGGCGAGTATATCATGTGCCAATACCATCAAGGAGGATCTTCAAGTCAGTGAAGGAGATGACCGTTTCCCTTTGTTTGACTTCTTGGAGCCTTTCTGGTTGGCAGAGGAAGACTCAGATTTTTTTGCTGGAGGGACACAGAAAGTCTTCAGGTGAGTATTCCTTCTGTCTTTTCTGGCCTGATGATTGTCTAGTAGGTGATTTTGCCCCACGAGGCGAAATTTTGGTGGCTTGTTGCACAGATGGAGGAGGAGATGGGGATGCTACCACGACACTGGGTGATTTTACAACACTGGTGCTGAATTTGAGGCTGCATGTCTGCATGGTGATGTCCTTCATGGAGTGAGAAGCACCAAGAACAGTACTGAAAGTGGCGGATGGTAGAACGTAGGGTTTCTGACTATTCAACAACTTGTGAATGACCGGGAAAGGAACTTTTTCCTTCACCTGGATCTCCTGGAGAGCCCACTCCTCAAGACACACGGGAAAATCTTGGATTGGGACAGCATGGTTGCCATTGCAGCTGATACAGTGGAGAGAACGAAGTGGACAATCGCCCTCGTGAGCATCCCTACTACAGGTTACACATTTGGCCGGGTATTGACAGAAAAATCGCATGTGTGACACTGGTAGCAGCACATCGGGTTTGGAATGTATGGTCAGACTGTGATAACTTCATAACCTGCTTTAATCTCTGATGGAAGCACCTTTCTATCAAAAGTGAGAAGAGTGTGTGTGGGCACTAAAAATGTATCTACCTTTTTCATCGCCCAATGGACTGCAGGGACACCCTGATCAGAGAGGTACATTTGGAAATCTGCCTCAGTCAGACCATCGAGCAGCCTAGTGTAAATAACACCACAGGAAAAATTCAGCGTTCGATGGACCTCAACACTAACAGCATAGTCATGGAGGAGCAAAGCAGCAAACAGTCGCTGTGCTTGAGAATCAAAAGTAGTCTCCAAAAGCAAAGTGTCATTGTGTAAATGAGAGCAGGATTTCGCAGGACCAGCAATTGCATCAACAACTTTCTGAATAATAAACGGATTTGCCGTAGCAAAGGACTGACCGTCTTAAGCATGTGAAACCACAAGGAACTGTGGTGCAGCTGTGAGGGTCTTTGAATCGTTAGCCTCATTCCATTTAAGTTTGGTAGACATTGACTGTGAAGATGATCATTGGCTCATTGTGAGAAAAACCCCATGATTCCCAGTGTGTCTGATGGTGCGTTCCTTCCAACTGGGGGCTCCCCTAAGAAGGGGGCACACTCACCTTAGGTGGTTGTTCACACCTCAAGTCACGCCTCCTCGACACCTGACAGAGGGACCAATTGGCAATTTGGGAAGGTAGCAGCTCAGGCAATCATCCTCACACAGTGTCATTTCATGTATACAAAACATTCTTGTACTTGATTTTCCTTAGTTCGTAAGAACAAAAGCAAGATGAGGGCTCAATATCCTGCTGATGACGTCACTGCAGATGGAGTACAAGCTCTGACTGGGGAAGGATTGAGATGAAAATCTGTCATGTCCTTCCAAAAAACCAGTATTTGGCTTAAGTGATTTAGGGAAATCACAGAATGACCAGAAGGGAATGTGAACCACTGTCCTCCTGAATACAAATTCAGTGTATTACCACTGCCACCACCTTGCTCTGTGTAATCATATGAAGAGCAATGGAGCTATCTGAAGGAGATCACTTATCATAGTATGTATATGTACAGCTGCTAAAAATAAATATTAAAAAACATCCAGAGTGAGAAAATAATTTTCTTAGTCATGGTGGCAGATGTAGAAAGGGAGGTGGAGGTGCAGGTGGCGCATGCTGTATGTTGCTGCAGACAACAATCAAGTTCATTCAGGTACTGTACACAGCCAATAAAGTGTGGCAACACTGCAGTCTGGAGGAGAGCACTTGTCACAGTTTAGCATAACAGTGGGAGATAAAATATCATTGGCTACAGTTGGTCAGTGGGGATGGATGATCACGACAGTTCACTCAAAACCAAGCCACCTTCTAACAAGATGTGCACTAGAACAGGATTTTGAGGGGGGGGGACAACTGCATTTGGGACAAATGGAATACATTGTCTTTATAACTACGAAATGATGCAGAAGTGCCATGATCCAAGAATACATCTTCAATGTTATTAACAAATTAAACTGAAACTAGAGCAATACTAGTAACAGCCATCAAGATTCTTTCCCAGTTCCCACACATGAAGATGTATCCAACTACAGCAATCCATTTCACTTACTTCTTTTGGAGATGCTGTCATTACTATTAGATGTGGAGGAATCATGCCTGCGCAACTACCAGGACGATAAGACAGATATTCTTCCTGTAGTCTTGAGTCTTTAGAAGCATTCATATTTTCACATCGTTGGGCCTGGAAAATATTTCATTTGCCATACATGAGAAATATGATTGTATACTCTGTAAACACATAAAGGAACAGACAGATACCACATACCTCTGATGAGAGTCTTGTCCCACTCAAATATGTGGATGCTTCATCAGACTGGCTGACACAAGAATGTGGTGACTGACTTATTTCCAAGTCTTTTTCGGCACTAGTCGTAGGAGTATTTTGTCTTTCCTAGAAAAAAAATAGTACTGTGGTATCACCACAAATATGGAACTTTCTCACAATGCAGATACTATCTAACCAGTAACATTTACAATTCAGAAAGAGAAAAGTCGGCCCTTACATTCAGGAGGTGCCACTGTGCAGCCATCACATTCAGCTACAAGAAGCTCTTTTAGAGCAGTTGGGAAGGTAGCTGTGGCAAGATGACATAATTTGGTGTGAGGTACAGATGACAGATGGTTTATTCAAGACAGGTATCGTGAGAAAGACCGCATAAATTGTGGTCCTTCTCCATGATTGGCTACTGCATTCGGTAGTTGCATGCGAAGATGACAATCTTCTGTTGTTAATATTAGACAAACTAAACAGAGTATTGCTTGCGTGTTATATTTAAAGCATCTCTCAATAGCGTGCTATCATTCCATTACTTTTCAAGTACTAATAATCAGCAGAATTATAAACAACTGCAAAAAACAGGCAGATGAAGCAATTCAGTGATCTTCGGATTGTGCATAACTTGGATGGCGGGCAAAGTGGTTAAGCCAAAGATCAGAGTAAGTTGAGGAGTCTCAGAGGACAGACATGTTGTCCACCGCAGTATCAGTTAAGACTTAATTTGAAATGTCTAGTTTGTAACTGTGAGAGCTGGTTAGGAATCCTCGGAGGACAGACATGCTGTCTGCCATGGTCAGTGTTAGTTAAGACTTTATTAGCGTTGTATGGTTATTTGAACATATAGTTGAGAACAGTGTGATACTAATTGTGGAAATATGCAGTTCATTAATTTGTTGAAACATATAAATCATTTGTGACTCTAACGTGCAGTTTCTCATGTTCTGCTAATAAAAAGTGAATGGCATCCCATATAAACAAATCGATTGGAGATTTAATCATTTCTAAAACAACAGTTCCTCGCTAAGAGTTTCTTACAGTCTCCAGATAACAGATTCATGACCTACGTGCTGTTTTCTACACAGGGGATAACAACTATAGAAGACTGCAGGTAGGTGAACATGTACTGGAACTTATGCATTCCACTCAAGGAGGTGGAAGCAAATAGGCACCTCACGTGTACTGGTATCTTAGTACAAACGAGATGAGTGACACGTCATCTGTGGTAACATGGAGGAGGTACGAACACTCTCTCTCTCTCTCTCTCTCTCTCTCTCTCTCTCTCTCTCTCAACTTTTAATACCACTCCCAAATCACAGCACTCATAGCTCACAGAAGGAAAGAGTAGGAAGAGGAAATGGTTCAGGAAGGGGAATGCCTCTTTTCTGGAGATGATATCTATCTATTATTTCGAAAGATACGAGTGCTGTGATTGTTTTATGAGTTCGTATCAGAAGTACTGCAAATTTTCCTCCTGAATGTACCGATTATCCTTTATGACTTTAACAGTTTTCTGAATTGAATTTTCGTTTTTATACAACACACACACTAACCAGTTCAATGCATTTTATAATTCCATGGTACCAAAAGCTCTCCTATCAATTGCTGATATTCTACCAACTGGCAGAATGAATGACAAACAATAGGTGCTACTGGCAATAAACAAGAATACTGCAAGAATCAGTATTTTGAAATCATGTGCCTCTCTGCATTTTCTTATTTGAATACTATGTGGCATAACAATTTTACATGGAGTACTGCTGTTCCTAGATTGATCTGTAATTGCACAGAGATGTTTACATCCCACATACACAAATTAGACTGCTTATAGAAAGATAGTGAGTGCAAAGGGAGTCTCATTTTTTGGTGTTTGTGTGCATTTGACATCTACCTATCTGTCTAATGTTAGGATTGGCCGACATATATCCTACATAAAAGTGAGTTGGTAATCAGCTGCCACAGCACATCAGACCAGAAGACCCAACAAACTGTCTCTAAAAAGACCACTGAAAATGAGATTTTGTCTGAGATTACACAGGTCTACAGATTTATACTCTGCAATTTTTTGTTGATCATTTTAGGTGAGTTGAATGTTTATTGATATGTTAAGTTCAGATATGCTATGGGTTCCCTCTCTCACATAAGGGTTTTCACAAGGTAATGACAAACAATCAGAAAATTCATACAAAACACACACTCAAAAAAGCTTTATTGATATAGACATGATAAAATAAGACACTCCTAACATTATAATGAAGTGTTTTGTTATTCATGTTTCATGCAAAGGCATACATTTTAACTTCTCTTCTTTTTTCCTTCAAATCTCCATTGTATTTTCTTCTTGGCTTTCTCCCAGTTCCTCATTCACAGCACCTAGATTTTCTAGAAAACAGCTGATGCGGGAGTCCAGAAAGTGCAGCTACAAGCTCACTGAGGCATCCTATTTACGGAGTTATCCAGCATGTTTCTGATTCTTGTAATCAATGTCCATGTAGTTGCAAAGAAACTTGTTGACAACTTGTTAAAAGGATATCCAAGATTACCTTTAAATTTCATCTTCCATTCGTTTCTGAATATCAGGTCTGATGAACACTCCATTCTTTCATCTCAACTTTCGATAGTAGTGGTAACGTCTTCCCACACACTTCAGGATGTCACCATCTTTTGATAGGGCTTTAATAAATCATTTCATAATGCAAGTTTTATGTGAAGTGGAGGCAGAAGCATTTTTTGGGTACATATCTGAAATGAATTATACATTTTTCCCTCCAACTTATAGCGTTCTGATTGGCCTGATTTTCTGAGACCAGTGCCTGTCTTTCGCATGACTGCCCCATTTGCTTAGGAGACAGGAGTCCTTCCTAACAACTTGAACATACTCAGTGTTGTCCTGATCCCTAATCTTTATGTCAAAGGACACAAAATACACTTCTTTGAGAAAACTGCTGTTTTCGCAACAAATCTGTCAAAAATGTATCAGAAGTGATCAGGAGAATTAATATAACCTCATGAAGCCATAAAATTCGCAAAAGCAGGAACCAGTGGAATTGTCACTCATTGCTGAAGTTTGCATCAAAAGCAATATGTAAAACAAATATATAGGACTCAATATTACAATGTCACTGAAACACATAGGAACATCTATGTGATTACTTTGCAATCCACAATTAATTGTCAAACCACCTTCAAGCTATTTCTCTACTGTTCCACTTAAATCTTTATGTGCGAGCTGTGATTTCTCTTATTTTATCATGATGATCATTTCTCCCTATGTAGGTGGGTGCCACCAGAATATTTTCACAACCTGAGAAGAAAGTTGGTGACTGAAATTTTAAGAGAAGATCCTGCCGCAATGAAATGAAATGAGCTCAGGTTCGATTCACAGCCCGGTCGGAGATTTCAGCTGCTCGGGCATTGGGTGTTGTGTTGTCATCATCGTCATCATCATCATCATCGACGACAACAACAACATCGAAGTTGCAGAAGTGGCATCATATATAAAGACTTGCAAAAGGCGGCTGAACAACCCCACATGGGATCTCCCACCTAATAATGCCACATGATCATTTCATTTCATTTATTTCATTTTCTACATGATGATACAAAACAAGCTGCCCTTCTTTGAAGTTTCCCAGTCCCATCTGATGCGGATCCCACACTGCACAGCAACACTCTAGAAAAGGGCAGACAAGCATGGTGTAGTCAGTCTCTTTAGTGGACCTGTCGCACTTTCTATGTGTTCTGCCAATAAATCACAGTCTTTGGTTTGCTTTATCCATAACATTATATATGTGAACATTCCAATTTAAGTTATTTGTAATTGTAATCCCTAAGTATTTAGCTGAATGTACAGCCTTTAGATTTGTGTGAGAGATTAATTGTGTAACTGGAATTTGTCAGATTTCTTTTAGTACGCATGTGGATACATGTTTAATTCCAGAGGTATGCAAAAACTATCATCCGAAATCTTGCTAAATGCATTCTCTGACAATTATTTCGAGCAGTTAGTTCATGAGCTCACGCGAATAGTAAACAGTTGTGAAAACACACTTGACCTCTTAGCAACAAGTTAATAACGAGCATCAAAACCGATTCAGGGATTAGTGAACACAGACTTGTCCTAGTGAGACTGAATATTGTAATCCCCAAATCCCAGAAAAATAAGCGAAAAATATACCTATTCAAAAAAGCAGACAAAAAGTCACTTGACACCTTCCTGAGAGACAATCTCCAGTCATTCCAAATTAATAATATAAGTGTTGACCAGATGTGGCTTAAATTCAAAGAAATAGTATCAGCAGCAGTTGAGAGATTTATACCAAATAAATTACTGAACGATGAGGCTGATCCTCCTTGGTACACAAAACGGGTTAGAAAACTGTTGCAGAAACAATGAAACAAACATGCCAAATTTAAACAGATGCAAAATCCCCAAGATTGGTGATCTTTTACAGAGGCTTGAAATTTAGTGCGGACTTCAATGTGAGATGCCTATAACAGTTTCCACAACAAAACTTTGTCTCAAAACCTGGCAAAAAATCCAAAGAGATTCTGGTCATATGTGAAGTATGTTAGCGGCAAGAAACAATCAATGCCTTCTCTGCGTGATAGCACTGGAGATACTATCAAAGACAGTGCTGCCAAAGCAGATTACTAAACACAGCCTTCCGAAATGCCTTCTGTGGTGTCACCGCCAGACACCACACTTGCTAGGTGGTAGCTTAAATCGGCCGCGGTCCATTTAGTACATGTCGGACCCGCGTGTCGCCACTGTGTGATTGCAGACCGAGTGCCACCACAAGGCAGGTCTCGAGATACGGACGAGCACTTGCCCAGTCGTACGACTACATTGCTAGCGACAATACGGACGAAGCCTTCCTCTCATTTGCCGAGAGACAGTTAGAATAGCCTTCTGCTAAGTCCATGGCTACGACCTAGCAAGGCGCCATTAGCCTTACCTAGTTTGAGAGTTATCGTATAAATGTCTCAAGAAGAATGTTGTAAACCAACAAAGAATAAAGTTAAGTATATTCCAAAGCTACGTATTTTCTTGATAGCAGTCATAACGTATCCTGTTCCAGACTTGACGCCAGTCGGCGTGTGTGTACGCGTGCCTTTCGGCTCCCTTCTCAGTGTGGCGTAACTAGCTTGTTACGCCACAACACCTTCACTAAAGAAGACCAAGTAAATATTCCAGAATTCGAATTGAGGAAGCTGCCAACGTGAGTAACGTAGAAGTAAATATCCTCAGTGTAGTGAAGTAACTTAAATCACTTAATAAAAGCAAGTCTTCTGGTCCAGACTGTATACCAATTAGATTCCTTTCAGAGTATGCTGATGCATTAGCTCCATACTTAACAATCATATAAAACCGTTCGCTCGACAAAAGATCCATACCCAAAGACTGGAAAGTTGCACAGGTCACACCAATATTCAAGAAAGGCAGTAGGAGTAATCCACTAAATTATAGGCCCATATCATCAACGTTGATGTGTAGCAGGATTTTAGAACATATATTGTGTTCGAACATTATGAATTACCTCGAAGAAAATGGTCTATTGACACACAGTCAACATGTGTTTAGAAAACATCATTCCTGTGAAACACTGTGAAGTGTTGAGTACTATTGACAAGAGATTTCAGATCGATTCTGTATTTCTGGATTTCCGGAAGGCTTTTGACACTGTACCACACAAGCGGCTCATAGTGAAATTGCGTGCTTATAGAATATCGTCTCAGTTATGTGACTGGATTTATGATTTCCTGTCATTGAGGTCACAGTTCGTAGTAACTGACAGAAAGTCATCGAGTAAAACAGAAGTGATTTCTGGCATTCCCCAAGGTAGTGTTAGAGGCCCTTTGCTGTTCCTTCTCTATATAAATGATTTGGGAGACAATCTGAGCAGCCGTCTTCAGTTGTTTGCAGATGACGCTGACGTTTATCGACTAATAAAGTCATCAGAAGATCAAAACAAATTGCAAAACTATTTAGAAAAAATATCTGAATGGTGTGAAAAGTGGCAGTTGACCCTAAATAACGAAAAGTGTGAGGTCATTCACATTACTGCTAAAAGGAACTCATTAAACTTCAGTTACACGATGAATCAGTCTAACCTAAAAGCTGTAAATTCAACTAAATACCTAGGTATTACAGTTACGAACAACTTAAACTGAGAGGAACACATACAAAATGTTGTGGGGAAGGCTAACCAAAGACTGCGTTTATTGGCAGAACACTTAGAAAATGTAACAGCCCTACTAAGAAGACTGCCTACACAATGCTTGTCCGTCCACTTTTAGAATACTGCTGCGCGGTGTGGGATCCTTACCAGATAGGGCTGACAGAGTACACCAAAGAAAGGCAGTACGTTTTGTATTATCGCGAAATATGCAAGAGTGTGTCACAGAAATGATACAGCATTTGGGCTGGAAATCGTTAAAAGAAAGGCGTTTTTTGTTGTGATGGAATCTTCTCATGAAATTCCAATCACCAACTTTCTCCTCCAAATGCAAAAATATTTTGTCTACACCGACCTACACAGGGAGGAACAATCACCACAATAAAATAAGGGAAATCAGAGCTCGTACGGAAAGATATAGGTGTTCATTCTTTCCGCATGCTATACGAGATTGGAATAATAGAGTATTGTGAAGGTGGTTCGATGAACCCTCTGCCAGGCACTTAAATGTGATTTGCAGAGTATCGATGTAGATGTATATGTAGATGTCACCTACATAATTTACGTAGGTCAGAAACAGCAGAGGACCTATAGCATTTCCTTCCGGAATGTCAGATATTACTTCTGTTTTACTCAATGGCTTTCTGTCAGTTACTACTGACCCTGCGGCACAAGATCCCCCTGCCCTCAACATACATTTCGTGTAGGGACCAGGAAGATAAGGTACAAGAAATTAGTGCTCATCTGGAAGCTATCTGCGAGCAGAACAGGAAAGGAAACGACTAGTGGTAAAGGGTACCCTCTGCCACGCACCGTATGGTGGCTTGCGAATTATGTATGTAAATGTAGAAGCAATTTGATTAGAAGATGCTTCTGAGGAACAGTGTCAAAAGCCTTCTGCAAATCAAACATATGTAATCAATTTGATATTCCCTGTTGACAGTACTCATTAATTCACCAGAATACAAAACCAGTTGTGTTTCACAAGAACAATATTTTCTGAATTCATGATGAATATTTGTTATTAAATCATTTCTTTAAGGTAATTCCAAATGCTCGAACACAGTATATATGTTTCAAAACACTACTGCAAATCGATGTTAGTGATATGGGTCTGTAATTCAGCGAATTATTCATATTTGGTATCTTGGGTACTGGTGTGACTTGTGCAACTTTCCAGTCGTTACGTACGGATCTTTTGAAGTGTGAGCAGTTGTATATGATTGCTAAGTATGGAGCTACTGTATCAGCATACTCTGAAAGGAACCTGACTGATTGGTACACAATCTAGACCAGAGCCTTGCTTTTATTAAGTGATTTGAGCTGCTTCACTACACTGAAGGTACATACTTCCAACTTCTAACTAGGGAAACTCCCCATCACAACTCCCTCAGATTTAATGGTCAGAGGGCCCAGTGGACAGCCCATCAAAAACTGAATACAGATCAAGCATGAAAACAGGAAGGAGGTATATTGAACTGTGCAAAAAAAGGCAAAATAAAATATCTGAACAGTCCACGTATAAGTAGTGCAACATAAAGCAGTATCAAACTGACATGGCACCGTGGTAAAGTGGTCATTGTGTTGGACTACAAAGCAGGCAGACCGTGATCGAAGCTCCCTCATGCCAACATATATGTTTTTGAAGTAGCATTCCATTTTGGAAGTTATGAGTCTTGAATTCCTTTGTTGTAACATAGTTCACACCTGTTTATTTGATGTTTTCATTTCTGTGAGACATCAAAGTGGTATCTCACCTACTCCTACAATTCATGACATATACTTGTGATGGTAATGTATGCTTACCACATGACTCCTATTTTATAACCAATGCATAATATGACAACTGCCAAGATGACAGAAAGAGAACAAACATTTCAATGACCAGACAGATGGTTCATAATGTTGGGAGAAAAATAAAAATGACACACAGTAGTTTTGAATCTGGCTCATCTGCATTGCAGCCCAACACTGTGACTACTTAACCATGAAGCTGTTATTCTTATACTTCACTCGATGTTGCACTTGATAAGCTTGGACTGTTCATTGTTCCTATTTTGCTCCCCCCCCCCCCCCCCCCCAAAGTTCAGTATGCCTTCTTCCTGCTTTCATGATTAATCTGTGTTCAGTTTTGGCCGGACGGACTATCCACTGGGTCATCTTACCACTAAATCTGAGGGGGCTGTGATGGGGAGTTTCTCTTGTAAGTTCATCAAGTACTCAGTTGTTCTAGATTCAAATTCTGGAGTATTTACTACATCTGTTGAATGAGTTTCAGAAAACCATGTTTAGTAACTCTGCTTTAGTGGCACTGTCGTAAGTGATATAACCATTGTTATTGCACAGCAAAGGTACTGATTGCGTCTTACCGCTTCTGTACTTTACATATGATCAGAATCTCTTTCGGTTTTCTATCAGATTTCAAGACAGTTTTTTTGCTGTGGAAACTTAAGGTACTCAGTCTCGCTACAACAGCCATGTGGACCATAATCCCTGTACCCATTATGATGCTCCCTAATTTCTCAGGATTACCAATTTTACAGACTATAAGGTGCACTTTACAACTTTGATTAATTGCCTCCACACTTCAGGTGCATCTATACTTAAAATAAATATAAAAATGTCAAGTGTTTGATTTAAAATTCCCAACAGTCTTAAAAATGGCCATATATTCAATGCCACAGGAAACCTATTTCTATCTGCCAACATTGGATTCAACCGGCAGTAGCAGTGCACCAATGTGACAAACATGAGTTGTTGGGATTCACAGGTTTGCTAACACTGTCTCCCTCCCACCACACCATCACAAACTCAGAACACTGTCTAGCCTATGACGCGACATTGCAGTTTACAGTGCCAGTGAACTTTAACTGAAAGTGACTTGTCTTATTAGTAACAGTACAATATTTTTATTAGAAGCTAGTTTCATAATGGAAAAAAATAAAAGATATTCATAAATAAAAGTTATTCATATGATGTGGGTGATAAACTGAAAGTAACAGCAATATGCAGAACAACAAGGAAACAAGAGCATCTGAGAGGAATTTTGTCCCACTACCAACAGAAAAAACCATTCGCGATTGGCAGGCTACTAAAGAAGAACAGAGAAAAGTGAGGAAGACTAAATGTGCAAATAGAGGACTGAATGCAAAATGGCCAAAACTAGAAGATGACATACTAAAATGGATTGAAGGATACCATCAAAATTACACTGAAATTAATACAAAAATTATTCACATACACACTTGTATGCTAGTGCTATGGTGGAACTTAACAAACTTTAAGAGTGGAGTTGGTTGGTGCTAGAGGTTTAAGAAGCATCATGGACATAGCATGCAAACCAAAATATTTCAGAAAATACCACAAGAGTAGGAACTGAAAATGTTATCTTTCCATCATTTTATTATGCAACATCAAATAGAAACCAATGAGGAACTAAGCCAAATAGCAAATATGGACAAAACTCCTCTGACGTTTGATGAGCTGAGTAACAGAACTGTTGCATGAAAGGTGCTGAAACTGTAACTATAAAAACAAGTGGACATGCAAAAATGCACTACACTGTTGTCCTTTTATGTTGTGTTGATGGTACTAAACTTAATCCACTGATTGTTTTGAAGGACAAAACAAGGCCAAAGCTTCTGAAATACCACCAGGTGTTGTCCACGTACATGACAAAGGTTGGATGGACAAGGCTGGTATGAAATTATGGATTAACAGTGTGTGGGAGAGAAGGAAAGGTGCTTTATTGAAGAAGATTTCTTTTCTTGTGCTAGTTCAGTTTTGAAAAAGGTACTAGACAGGGAAATACAGAGCTTGCTGTTACTCTAGGAGAATGACTTCACACCTGAAACCTCTTGATGTATCAATAAATAAACTATTATGTGTATATGACAGAGGAATGGGAAGAACGGATGATGGAGGAAACCTAACATGAACTCACGTTGAAGGGATCTTTAAAATGACCTACAATCAAACAAGTGTCTCAGTGGATAAAACAGTCGCAGTCTAAGAGTGAGAGAAGACATTATTGTTAAATCTTTCAAGAACTGTGGCATAAGTACTGCTTTCGATGGCAGTGAAGACTATCTTATATAATGAGAGGACAACAATGAGGAGGAGGAGGAGGAAGAAGAAGAAGAATCAGAAGAAGAAAGTTGAGAGAATGATTTTCAGGGATCTTGAAGGCCAGTTCGGTGTTTATAAACAAAGATTTTTTTTCAGTCTTGCATTGCGATCTAATAATAAAAATGGTAAAAATGTGTGTCTCTTTTTCTGTAGCATTTTATAGTCCATAATACACAGTATTTGTTGCTAAGAGGTTAAGCATGTTTTCGCATACATTTACACTTCAAGTGGGCTCCTCAACTAGTTGTTCACAATAATGTTCCAAGAAAGCATTCAGTACAATTTAAGATGACATTTTATGTCTACAGTTTTTAATGTTGGCAGGCTTTAAACAAGTATTTTTGCCAACATACTGAGGAAAGAATAAAGTCACCACCAACTATAATTGTACGAGTGCGGATTCTGTTTGAAATAAGTCTCTTTGAACTGTTCAGCAACTGTATCACCTGAGCCAAGAGGTCGGTAAAACAAACTGCCCAGTCCACTTGACACAATCCCTGCTACCTGTGTAGCCACTTCCTGTGTGTAGTAGACTTCCAGCTATTAAGTGGAACCAGGAAACCCACTACCTGACAGCCTAAGTTGAGGAATCTACCGCCTACTCAGTCACAGAACTGCCAGAGTCTCTGATTCAGACCCTCCATTCAGCTCTGCACCAAAGGATCACAGTCAGTTCTGTCTATGAGGCTGCAGATGGTTAGCTCCATCTTCATCTCACAAGCAAGACTGGCAGTCTGGTTGGTAGCAACGTGAGCCACCACTTGTAGTTGATTACAACCTGTGCTCCTCATGGCATCCAAAAGCACTCTTTCCACATCTGTAATGACTATAAAATTAAACATCTTTTTGTAGTGGGTAGCATTGAAAACTTTCACAAAAAAATACTGGTGACTGATTTGTCTTCACTCATGACGTGTATAATTTCAGAAAGTGTGTGTCCATACAGTTCACAGGCCTGTGTCAGTTCACGGTACGGCTCTGGTGGGCTGCCAAAGAAGTGGCATTATTTAAGCAATCACAAAAACATTCTCGGTCTATTCTTTAAGCTGTATAACTGTTGTCCAGTCAATGTGTTCAGTGTTCTGCACAACCTGTATCTTACATGTTGCTCTATAAAGTACTATGTTCCATAAATCGAGTTTGTAATAAACTTGGCGATAAGTGAGGGTTACATTTTCTCTGCATGTTAGCAACAGTGCTCAGTCACCCAACAAAAATATTGATCAAATAAATACTCCAACATCTCCATGCTCAGCAGCAAGCTTTCGCGGAACAACAGCAGGCTCTCATGACCACTCTCAGTCGAGTAGCTCCTGCATGTTTGTGGCAGGCTACTCTACCATCAGTGTAACTGTTACCCTTTCCAGCATATGATGAATCGGCTGAAGATTGGGACCCCTATTAGACACAGTTACGCCAACACTTCTACATTTTTCATGAGGGCAAACCTGTATAGGTCTGCCTTTCTTTCTTTCCTTGCCTTCATTGCGCATGTATCAGTTGTTGTGCCAGCTTGTGCCTTTGTAAGTATCGGCCAGCTTATTTTCTGATGAAACGTGCAAGCGACATGTGTAGAATTTTACCGTTGTCAGAAATGCCAAACCAATCTTACACAGCCCGGGCTGCAGAATTACACTGGTTGAGCCGTCATTGTAATTTTGTCACTAGCACCCATCACAACTCCTACCCTGATCACATGGTGCATGATATTATCATCTGTCTGGCTCCAGATAGGGAAGTTGTAGAACAGGCACACTTCAGTGTGAGAATCCGACACTTATGGATGTGCTCAATACAGCACAATCCTTTCAAGAGTCACGAGCAGCAGGCAATCAGACTGCTGCATGGGGAGAAGTATCGGAAGTTGCTCAGTCAACACCAGTTAGGCACACTGCAAGTGTTCAGGATGACAGGGAACCCTTTGCACCAATACAACTTCCAACTCAGCATTGCATGGGGCAGTGTCGGTTACGGCTACAGCTGCAACAGGTCCCGTCACAGCAGTGGTCGCGTGCCCCCCTTCTGTCCTGCTCCTACCGCTTCATCCAACATGAGCCTGCTGCATGCCCCAAGTTTTGGGCAGTTTGCAACAAGTGTCAAAAGGAAAGCCACATTGCATCAGTGTGTAACTACTCTACAAGTTTGGGAGGTACAGTAGTATCGATGGACTTAAACTGTGTCTCTATTGTGGCTGTTTCCCCAAACAAATTGCTTATTGACTTGTGTGTCTTTAATAAACCAGTGAAAGTGCAAGTGGACACAGGAGTTGTAGTGCTTTAGTAATGGTACAAACGCACATGGACTTGGGGCTCCCATCCTCTTACACAGGTTTCATGGAAGTTAGTTAGCTACAACAAACGGCAAATTCCAATCCTAGATCAGTTCTCCACTCCTGTATCTTACAAATCTGTTGTTCATCGCTCCTTTCCTCTTGTAGATCATTTCCATACCATACAAATGTTCAGGTTAGATTATTTAATGATTTCAGTTTCTCCATTGCCGATGAGGTAAATTTAGTGTCTGATCAAGTTCCATTTCAGCAATTTTGAGTCCCTCTACTCTGAGATTTCATCTGTTTTCCCCTTGGCTAGGTTGTGCTACCGTTTTTCAGGCCCACATTACCATGAAAGAGTCCACCTGCCCTTGTTTTTTTCGGGTGTGACAGACACCTGTCACATTGTGTGACTCCACCAAGGCCGAATTAGACCATCTGATGTCATTCAATGTCATTTGACCTATTTGTTCCAGTGAATGGGCTATACCACAGGTCATCACTACGAAGCCGACAGATAAACTTCATCTCTGCAGTGACTTCAGTTACGCACAGTCCGTGATACATAAATACCTTTTGCCCTGCCCTGATGAGTTGCTAGCAAAATTGTCAGGCGGTCACTACTTTTTGAAGATTGCTCTGTTAGATGCACACTTCCAGCTCCCATTGAATGAGGCTGTTAGGCACCTTCTTGTCTTCACTACACCTTTCGGCCTCTATCAACATCAATGCTTGCCTTTTGGTGTCGTTAGCTCACCCACAATTTTTCAACATTTTTTAGAACAGCTGACAGCCTCTGTACCCGACTGCATCAATTACCTCAACAATATCATTGTTTCAGGTTTTTCCACCGAAGACCACCTTAGTAATCTCCGATCATTGTTTTCTGTTTTGCAGGCTGTGGACTGTGGGTCTCAAGCGCAATCTTGCCAAATCTCTGTTTTTTTCAGCCAATCAATTGAGTGCCTAGGTTTTGAGGTGTCTTACACAGGGGTCAAGCCACAGTGTCCCCATGATGACGCAATTGTAGCTTCACCATGGCTGACCTCTGTTAAGGAACTGCAGGCATTTCTAAGTACAGTTGTGTACTACCATAAGTTATTACTAGACACATTCACTGTTGGTCAGCCATGTGCTTTCGAGTAAAAAAGTGCCTTTTTCTACTGCCCAGCTTGTGATCGAGCATTCACTTTGCTTAAATCTAACCTTCAAACTGCCCTGTGTCCGGCCACTTTTCAGCCGGGTCAGCATCTCATGTTGGCTACAGATGCCTCTCAGCACAGTCTCAACACAGTGTTGGCGCACAAATACGAGGACGGGTCTGAACGACCCATTGCTTATGCTTCTAAGACTTCGACTTCCACTCAACAGGGGTATTCTCAGGTTGAAAAGGAGCCTTTAGCTATTGTGTTCATCCTCAATAAATTTCACGTCTTCTTGTGAGATTTTAAGTCATTGGTTGCTCTTTTTAATCCTTCGGCTTCCATGCCTGACAAGGAAGCACACTGTTTGCAGCAGTGGGCTCTCTTTTTCTCCCTTTATCATTATCAGATTCAATACCGGCCAACTGTGCAACACGTCAACGCCGATGTCTTATCTCGCCTTCCAATTGAGCTGGACCCGGTATTCGAGCAAGACGATTTGCTTTGTTTCTCTGTAGATACTGAGAACCAGAATGTGGTCAATGGTTTTCTCATCACTAGTGGCATGATATCATCAGTCGTCGCCACGGATCCTGTACTTGGTCAAGTCCTCTGCTTTGTGCAGCACAGTCAGCCTGAAAAACCCATGGGCCATGACTCAGATCCCTTGAGTAATTACTTCTCCATCCAGCACCACCTTTCTATGTTTGATGGGGTTCTTTTTTTAGCTATGGTGGATGCTGCTCCCCGGGTTGTGACTCCTGCTTTCTTAAACCGTAAGGTACTGTGGCTTCTACATCTCTGTCATTGGGGGACCTCTTGCACCAAAGCTTTGGCCCACCATGCATTTTTTCTGTGCCTAGGGTTTTTTATGTATGTATGTATGTATGTATGTATGTATGTATGTATGTGGTTTCCCCACCCCCTACAAGGGAGGAGTCCCCACCCCCCAGAGGGGAGGAGTGATTTACCTTCACTCATGATGCACGTGACTCCAGAGACAGCGTGTCCATGCAGTTCACAAGCTCGATTGTAGAGGGCACCTGGGTCGGCCACCTAGCACTTTCTAGTAAGCCGGTAAGGAAACAGCATTATTTAAGCAATTGCAAATGAGTCATCAGCCTATTCTTTACATTGTATTACTGTTGTCCAGTCAATGTGTTTAGTGCTACACACAACCTGTACCTTGCATGTTGCTCTATGAAGTACTATGTTCCATAAATCATGTTTGTTCTTGCTATAACAGTGATAGTATATCAAACAGCTAAATTTTGTGTACCTCTTAGAAATTCTAAGTCTGTATCAAAACTGCCTATGATTCAACATTCTACCTACTTTACCTGAAATCAGAAACCAAAAATACACCAGGGAAACCTTTAAGAAAACATTTCATTGTCAACCAGTGATATTAAGAGGCAGAGAACCCTAACCATGCGATTCTAACAAATGAGTCCGACCACTAGTTGTTACAAGATCACTGTCATGAAAACACTACTGTCAAAACCTCTTATCACCATCAAAATGTGCAGGTGTTGGAGAGATATAGTCATAAGCCACACTTTTGTCGAAATTGAGATACTCACGCTATGACATTCTTAGCAATGCCCTCCTCATCTTGGATTGAAGTAGTTCCGTCTCTCTCCAACAGGTGGCAGGTGATGACGTAGTCTAGATCTATACTCTGCCACCTGGTGTCTTTTTCAGAAGACACACAGTCACAAGCCACATCAAAATGGCTGGATTCTCACGTACATCTGAAGGTGCTTCATACATTCTAGGAGTATATAGCAGGGACTGTAGTGTAAATGAGGATTCTGATCCTTTTGACTGTGATAGTGATGAGTCTTGGTGTCCCTCAAGCAACAGTACTAGCTCAGAAGATGTCTCGGTAAGTATACAAAAATATTTTTTACTGGTGATCATTGTTCAGTGGCTTGTGACTGTTTCTCGTAACATTGTTCTCACAGTTGATCATCATCTTTTGTGTTAATGAGAAACCTTTAGAGCCTAATTTTAATGACCACTGATTTCAGTAATAATGTAGTTTTCATGGCTACAAAATTGTAAGAATATATTTATTATCAATGCCATTTCAGCAGTATATAATGATTTGTGTGGCTTGTGACTATATCTCACAGTTCTGCTATTATTTTTCTATTCATATTACAGCTTGAAATAAGTAGAGCAAATGAAGTATCACTCCAGAAGCCAAGCTCTTCAAGAAAAAGAAAGCGTAATATTGATCAGTCGAAAAAAAATTAAGGCCAAACGTCGACGTAGCATGGGTCAGCAATATGTGTCTTCTAAAACCAACAAGACTGTTCAGGAAGCATCTTTTTGACGTCCCTGTAGTTGTTCAAATAAGTGCTATACGAAACTACTTTCAGAAGACAAAAACATTTCTCACTCTTTTTCTGAAATAGGAAACTTTAAAGCCTAGAATAATGATCTAATATGTTGTATGAAAATGGTACCAAAAAAGCAAAGGTTCATTTCACTTCTTTTAAAAACGAATGGACCAATTGTCACAAATTTACTTTACCTTGTTCTGCTTCACATTTCTTTCTTTCACACCTACCCAAAAAAGACTACAAAGCAAATTTCATCTAGAGCTGTGACATTTTCATACAATGTGAAAGTAAATGGAATGGAAATCCTGACTTCTAAGCAAGCTTTCCTCAGGGTTCATGGCTTACAGAACCACACAAGAAGAGTGGGGTCGCACGGTTACAAAAGAAGATGGGAGAGGTTTGTATATTACATTTTACTATTCAGGCAAATATGGCAATCATCTACATAAATTTCAAGATGGAGCTGTGCAAGGTGTCAGAGACTTCCTCAATGCTATATCAAAATATAAACATCACTATAGCAGACAGCAGAACCTCAACAAAGTATATTTTGGATGTGGTCTAACAATTGCATCCTTACTTTGGGACAAATACTCTGAATACAGGGTGCCCCACTGTACCACAAAGCAAATTCAGGGCAATTTTTGTATCCAAATTTAACATAGGCTTCAAACTACCAAAAAGCGACACCTGTTCAACATGTGAAACCTTTTTAACAGCAATGAGTAACCCAGTATTATGTGCAGAAGAAATTACACAAAGGAAAAAACAAAGTGAGTTGCATCTATGAGTAAGAAAGGCTGATAAAATATGATCATGTCCTTAGCTTCTCTGGGTAAAGAGAATGTGAAAGAGCACCACATAAAAGCAATGGACATGCAACAAATGTTTCCCACGCCAAAACTAACAGTTGGCCCAGCATTCTACAAGACAAAAATATTGATGTATAACTATGGTATCCACGATTGTAGGTCAAATAAAGGATACATATTTCTGTGGAATGGGAAGGACAGAGGAAGGGGTTCAGATGAAGTTAAGAGCTGTTTATTAAAATACTTGGAACTGACTAACACTCAAGCCACAAATTTCCACATAATCACACATAACTGCAAGGGCGAGGCAAAGAATTGGTCTCTTATTGCCCTGGAAAGAACTCTCGTTGCCACCAAAATATTTGAATCCATGCAGCATTATTTCCCCATGCTAGGACATACTAGACTTCCTTGCAATCGTGATTTTGGTCACATCGAAATTTATGTGAGAAACAGACGTCCAATAGTATACACATCAGATGAACGGGCAGAAGTATTCAAATCTGTCAGTCCAAAAAATTTCATTGTGACGAAAAGGTACAGACAAGACTTAGAAGCTTGGGCAATCTCGATACCCACTCTATTCAGATCAGGAGATCCCATTTGTTTTAGAGAAGTGACACAATTTGAGTACAAAGATCCCTTCACGCTAAGTGTGAAGCACTGCTACTCAGATATAGGAACCGTCATGTTAGTGGATCTACATAGCAAGAGGGAAGGAAGACCTGCTGAGCCAGAGCTATTACAGTTGCTAATAAAATATAGAAATCCACTTCAAATTAATCAGAAAAAGATTGATGACATGCTGTATCTTATGGCATACATGCCTGCAGCACATTATTGCTTTTTTCAGTCATGTGCTGGAAATAAAGTGAACGATGATGACATAGAAGAATTCTCTTGATTTCAAATGGTTCAAATGGTTCTGAGCACTATGGGACTTAACATCTATGGTCATCAGTCCTCTAGAACTACTTAAACCTAACTAACCTAAGGACATCACACAGCACCCAGTCATCACAAGGCAGAGAAAATCCCTGATCCCGCCGGGAATCGAACCCGGGAACCCAGGTGCGGGAAGTGAGAACGCTACCACACGACCCCTTGATTTCACATTTACAGTGTAAAATAAAGTATTAGACTGACTTATCTGTTATGTTTGTGTGTATATGAAAGTGAAAATATTGTTAAAAAGTACTAGTTGTTGTATAACTTTCAAAATTAAACCTTCAAAATGTACTTCATGTTCTAAATTATTTTCAGGGAGAGACAGCCATAAGCCATTTTCGATCACATCATAATTAAATTTACTCTCAAATTAATATTACGTAACAGAAAGAAGATTGCATATTTTACACAAGATTTGCAATGTATTCAAGTATAATTAAAAGTGATAAGGAAGTGTCTATTTTATCTTCAACATGTTTTTTACTTCCATGGAACTTTAAAGTCCCTGTATCTCAAAACTAGTTGAATGTGGCTTATGACTATCTGTCTCCGACCCTTCATATGTCAACATGAAAACAATGCATTAAGTATAACAAGGATGATCAGGAGAGACTAATGCAAGTCACCAAGTCATCTTTCATCCTATTTCCAACAGCACATCACATTTATGTATAGCAGACATCAAAGAAGTTTGTTTATTGGATTGCCTAATTGTTTCCATTTAGAACAGAGCTCATTCTGTGACAGTATGGCAGCATTTTTGTGGTACTCCATTTGCTTTATTACTATCAAGAGAATTCCTGCAAAAAATCATTATGACCAAGGGTTATGTAGACATTTTATGCGACCACATTCATATGGTGGAACAGACATTACCCAGCTAGATAACAATGCCCCTATTCACAGTATTAGTTCTGTTCAAGTTTGGTTTGATAAACTGCAACAAGTCTGCCAATAACTCAACTTGAACACTGTGTGAATCACAGTATCCTCCAAGATAAATTTAAGTTTTATGGGGCTGATCACATAGCCAACCCATGGATAATGTCATATCTAACGAAAAGAATACAGAAAGTTGTACTTAGTAACCCAACAAATATAGCCCGGGAACATTATTGTGACTGGAGAGAATTATATATTGGGTTCTCCAAGGCTCAATCTTGGGTCCACTATTGTTCCTCACATATATATATAAAAAACGATGTTCCATCTAATATATAACAAGCAGAAGTAGTTCTTTTTGCAGATGACACTAGTATTGTAATAAATCCAAGCATACATACATAGCAGAATAAACAAAGTTCTTGAAAGTTCACTGACTGGTTTTTGTGAATGGTCTCACCACCCTCAGTTCTAAAAAGACAACATATTCCAGTTCTGCACATCTAGAGGTACTGCACCAATGTTTGGTGCAACACATGTTGAGCAAATAATAAATAGGATAAAAACTAGAAGTGTCATATTGATGAGAACTGAAACTGGAAAAAGCACATTTTGGAATGTCTAAAACAACTTAGTTCAGGTACATTAGCACTTACAATCACTGCAAATCTTGGAGAGAGAGAGAGAATCAGTAATTGACATAGTTTGTATATTTTCATTCAACAACATCATATGAAATAATATTCTGGGGTAACTCGTCTTTAAGAAAGGAAGTCATCATAGCTCAGAAACGTCCTGTAAGAATAATATGTGGAGCTCATCCACAATCATCTTGTAGACATCTGTTTAAGGAGTTGGGGATTCTGATTACTGCTTCACAATATTTTTATTTCCTCATGAAGTTTGCTATAAAAATCCACTACAATTCAGTCCACATTAAGACTGTATTTAGCACAAAAAAGGGTGCACATACTACAACTAAAATTATTGATCACTTACCGGGGGATGTAAAATATCTCAGACAGCAAAGTAAAATTTGAAAACAAACTAAAAAAGTTACTACTTGACAACTCCTTCTATTCTGTAGAAGAATTTATATTATTGTAATGACTAAAAAGTTGGTGGGGTGGTGGGTAGGAATTAGTAACTCTCTCTCTCTCTCTCTCTCTCTCTCTCTCTCTCTCTCTCTCTCTCTCTCCCCTCTCTCTTTTAACACATGTTCAGGATGTAGCCAATATATAGAAATTAATTTGTGATGTGAATGTAAAAAACTCATTCCACATCATTACAAGTTATTGTGCAAAATCGATGGAACATGAAACCAACAAACTACCACTGTGGCCAGTTTTAGATCACAGTACCTCAAGGGCATCACTGCTTTATCATCACTGCCAGAACTATTCTGGTTTCCATAAATTGAAAAAAAATAAATAAAAATAATATCACAAAAGCTTGTGGAAAAAAAGTTGATATGGATGTTGACTGTACAGTTACTACAGTAGTATAGTACTAAAGTATAAAAGGCATACAAGCAGCACTGAAATCTATCAATGTCATCTCCACCTAGTTGACAACTGCATGTTTAAGAGTAGGAGAGAAATTGCCACCTGCTTACTTGTTTGGCTTGCAGTTTGATGCAAGCCATTATAATTGATGCAACTTGAGATTTGTGTCCCAGGAGTCTTTAACAGTAATTGTCTCAAGTACGTGATTGATGAGTGTGTCTGCATAGATTTGTGTTACGTTCGTGTTGACAATGACAATGGTAGTGGTGGCGGGAGAAAGGAGAGTTTGAAACCCAGTGATAAGCTTTCAAATAGCACCAAAGAGGCCATTAAGAGTAAAGTCCCGATCTGACAAACATATAGCCATCAACAAACATATAGCCATCAACAATGTCCTATCCATTCGCTCTGCGAGGCATGGTACAAAGATTTGGCATTCAGCCCTGGACTTAAGTGCAAAGTCTCGTGATCACAAATGTTATGCCTGCATCTCTCCTCCCCTTGCCAGACAGATACTGGGAATAAAAAAATTCTTACCAGGATTTGAACTGTTCCAAGCATTGATTTTTAATCTCAGCTATGTAGATGCTTACTGTGATAGGGTAAAAGGGCACCTTGGCTATTCAACTTTGTTGAATGGCCCTCATGCATCATCTACTGGACAAAATGTAATGGAGGGTCATTGGCATATTGAAAACAGATCAAACTCAATAGAGTTGGACAGTTAGTTAAATATTCACCTCTCACACAGTGGCAAAAATTTCAGATCACACGTTTAATATCCTGAAAGTCCAGTCAAGGAGGCTGAGAGAAATGTCACGAATGTAGTATCATAGATTGATACCACACTCACCAGTGTCTCACAGTTGGCAATCAAAACTCATGGTTCCAACAGACAATAACAGCGGTCATGCAGGGAGCCCATGGATCGAATGATGAATGCCTGTTAAGTCATGCCTTCAGTGGCTCTGACTACAAGCGTCCTCTGCTGCTGCAAATTGGATGGCTGGTGGCAGCTACATGGCCCAGTCTCAGTCGCAGGCATAGTCTTCAACAGTCTTCACTCTTAGTCAGTCAGTCTGACAGTTCGCTTGTGCATTAGTAGCAGGAGCCTCACATTGCATGATGCTTTAGTTTGCTTCTCGTAATGGCTGGATTCTATTGCTGTTTGTTCGTTTGTAAAGTTTCTTCAAATGCTTGGAGAAATCTACAAGATAAGTAAAACTTCTGTTTACTGTATTTACATGTTCGCTAATCATTGCTGCTCCTATCCTGCTTCCTTATGACGACAGCTGCTGCAACACTCTGTAACTCATTTCTCTTTACCGTTGTGTATGAAGTACAACACAACAATGAAGGTGTTACATATCCATTACACCAACCATTTCTGCACTGTTAAAGGCTCATAATAAGAGATCATTTACAGGGGGTACTAGTACACACAATGGATGATAGAGAAATGGAGGACTGCTTTCTTTACTTTATATGTGAATTCCATTTTTTTTTTTTTTTTTTTTTTTTAAAAAAACAACATGAATGACTTGGGTAACTTAAACTCTTTATTGTAATTCTGCCACATTTGTGTTTGATTACGCTGGTGACTATTTCAAACTACAAAGTTCATTTTCAAGCCAGGCCAATTAAAACTGCACTAACAGCAGTTGATTAGGTGTCAGTCAATTTACACAAATGTAATATACACATGATGCATAATCACAATGCATGCAGACCAGTTTCACAATGTAGACGTGTTCACAAAGTGCAGTTAAACTAGACTAGTACCCAAGCACTGTTAATGTAGCTTTAATACATATGTCTTGAAATTGAAAATGAACTTTGTACTTCGAAACTAGTCGCCAGCATAATTACATGCAACTGTGACGGAATTACAATCAAGAACATGTTATGATTTGGCAGAGCTGGAATACGTTAAGATAAATTAAATACCTGCGAAATGGATATCTCAAATAGCAAACAGATGAGCACAAGCTGTTGGTAGACACATTGTTGTTCACACTCTAGCCCAAAACCTTGCCATGATAAGCTTCGCAAGAAGAATTTCATTCACTTTCTAAGAAACTAGCTGATAGGCAGTATCATTATCAGTATTAAACATCATTGTATTACTCCTCTGCGTAATCACGCTCCCTGTCAATATTACTCTTGCTTAACCCAAGATAAATATCAATTTTGTGTATTTCCAAATAGTTCCTTGATAACTGCCCTTTATGATTGATCTATACAGGCGCAATTCATGAACCACTTTCCATTTCCCATTCTCGCAGTACCTTACTCAGAAGGTAACCATGTATCGTTAGGTGAGAATTTATATCTTCCCCTCACATGAGAAGTAGCTATTCATGAAGATGTAGATGCATATAGAACCCTGACGTCAAGTATCGAGAGCGGTGCAAGAAGTATCAGCCACTGCAGATACACTGCAATGCAAAGTGGTATCATGATGCATCCAATGAGATGCTAGAAAGAAGCCGTGCCTCTTGTAGTTCCGAGGCACCACTGCTGTGCCTCTGATCTGAAATAGTGATGCCACTGACCAGGAGCACAGTTCTGTTTGAGGTGAGATCCTGCCCACTTCCAGGAAGATCCTGTCAGAGTAATGCCGTCATGCTGTCTACTAGCCATGACTCAGTCTGTGTCAACCATTGGGGAGTGAGGTCATTCTGAACCTGTTTCAATTCACCACTCAGGAATCATGGGTCATTTAGTGTGTTCTGAACCACGAGTTCACGTGTGTTGTTCCATAGCTACAGCTGAGCCTGGCAAGCAAAGATAAGTTTTGTGGTAGTTAATAAAGTATTACTCATTTAGAGTGTTCTAATTAAATGCATTATTACTAGCGACCTCAGTGTCCAAGAAGTCGGGCACAACAACAGATAGAATAGGATGTAGGATTTGGAGCTGGAAGGGCAGGGGAAAAGGTAGTGTTCAAAAGCAGCAAGGCTACGGGCATGGAGTACATTAGTGTACAGGGAGGTGGCACATCCGCAGTGACAAAGAGGGATCCAGATAATGGAGTGGGGACGGTTGACAGTTAGTGAAGAAAATGGTTCCTATCTTTAATATGGGACCCTAGGCTGTGGACAACTAATTGGAGGTGTTGGTCAACAAGAGCAGAGATTCCTTTGGTGATTAGCAACAATGGGGCACTGTTGGGTTTATTGATTTGGGGATGCACATGTAGGGTGTGTGGGTGGAGGGGGGGGGGGGGCAGAGGGTGAGGGGAGTCATATATTGCTGCAGCAGAACTTGTAGGTGAAGTCACACAGTTCTGTAAGGCGATCATGAGAGTGATTTGTCTGCAGGGAGGATGATAAAATCAGAGTCTATCTTGAGATAGCAGATGGCTGATCTTTCGTCGCTTTTTGCTTTCAAACTTCACACAAATTCCCCTCCATGTTTTGCTGTATTAGCTCACCTGACAGAACTTAAATTTTGGAGAAGTGACTTAGCCAGAACCTAATGGTTGTTTCCAAAATGAAGCTTTCAGTCTACAGTGGAGTGTACAAAGTTGTGAAACTTCTTGACAAGATTAAAACTGTGTGTGATTCCAAGACTCAAACTTGGCCTCTCGCCTTTTTCATGCAATGCTCATACCCACTGAGCTATCCAGGCATGGCCCACTTTGACTGCTTCAATTCTCTCAGTCCCTTTCTCTCACCACCCAAACTTCACAGGAGTTATATGGCTCAGAAACTATTCTGCATTCCTTGTTGGACTATCACTGCTTGCAAAATGGATATTATGGAGAAATGCCTTAGGTACAGCCTAACTGTTTCCAGAATGATTTTTTGAATCATAAATCTTGACTGGATAGTTCAACACACAAAATGTATTGTGAAAGGCAAGGGTCCAGATTTGACTCCCAGTCTACAGCTAAGTTTTAATCAGTTATGACGTTACATACTGTTTGTATAGAACTGTGAGTCTGTGTTTTCTTTAAAAGTGTGACACGTATTCTGCACTTAATATTCACAATTCATACCATTTGACTTACAATTTCTTAAGTTTTTATTATTTTTGTGTCTCTCCTTATTTTCTACACAACCATTAAAAAATTTGGTACATTATTTCAATGGAAACAACTGAGCTGGAAAAATGACTGAAATATACTGAGATCGCAATACAGAGCAGTAAACATCTTAAACAGGTGGTTTTTTTTTCCATTTCATTTCATTTTCAGTCACATATAAACAAAATACTGTGGTTTCACAACATATGGCATGATAGTGTAACAAGTAATAATTACTGATATAGATTTCAGTTAAGTCATTGTCCCAGAGAACACTGCAATTCAAGCTGAATCTATCCGTTCTGTGACAAAAATGCTGCTGTATAATCAGTTATGATTGTCCAATACTAGGGGTTTGCCAATTGAAATTACGTACAAAGCACAAGTGGAGTACCCAATATCCTTAAATGAAGCTGTAGTAACTGCGATAGTATTAGCAGATATATGCATTGACCAGTATGGGGGAAAAGAAAGTGATTTTTAACATAAAAATGATGTGCTATTGATCTGGTCAGCATGGTCACATCAGCAAAATTGTAGGAAACCTCAGGGTACAAGGTGTATTAGAGTGGGACACTCAGAACAGGAAAGTCCATGCAGGTTTCCACAAGCACAGGGAATGTGATCACAGGTTAGAGCTCAGATCTTTGTGTTAAAAGAGAAAGGGAACAGTGTGCCCACTGTGTAGCATTACCAGTAAATGTAAGCACAGAATAACCATGTGCTGAATCAGTGGCATACTATTGTTTGAGTACCTATGGAGGAGGAAGGATGTGCAAATTTTTATTGGATACAAGGTCACAGGTATCCATAGCAAGTCAAGGTATACACGGTGTTAAGAATCTGAACCTGCCTCAGGGTATACTAAGTGGCGTAGGTGAGAGCAGTCTTCATTCACTTAGTTTTGGCATGGTTAAACTTCCAAGTGGGAGAGAAAGACTTCTGGTCTTGCATGGAAGTACTTCCTCATATTAGAAAAAACAATTATGTCATACTTGGACTGAATTGTCTGTGTAAACATACTACCAAAGTCGATCTGGAATGGCGCAGAGTAGAACTGGATGGGAAATCATTCTGTTTGAAGACAGTATTTGGTACTGATAACGCAGAACACCTGAAAATTTATGTTCTGTTCTGGGTAACAGAGTCAGTTTATTCATTTAAGATGATGGAGATCTCTGAAAAAGTTCATACAGCCAAAGGTGCATGTTTTATTACTTGTTGCACCTGAAAAGTCCCACATATTACACTCCACTTTGGAACTGCTGCTGTGTCGGGCCAAGGGAGTCACAGTCTGCCCTACAAAGCTGGTACAAACAGTACAGGGTCATGCAAGCTCAGCCTGTACACAAGTTGAAGAACCCATGTAAAAGTGTTCGTGGGAAATGTCAATGGGGAGGAAACGAATACTTTCGAAGTTTAGACCCCAGTGGCTCTTTTAGGTGGCAGACCTGTTAACTGTCATCTGCACATGCTATGACCAAGGACAGTTGAGTAACACACAGTGACTAGAGATACAAAGAAGAAAGCCTAATAATCGATCACACACACTATGACATCTTTGGTCCCTCTTTTCAATTACCTGCCACCATTATTGCAACCACATAATCAAATTCCACCTATTAACTACTCTCCCTTCCTGATCTTCCCTTTGAAAATCTCTCTACAGAAAGCCTATTCTAAGTGTCCTAGCCTTCTTGCCTTACTGGACCAGATGCTTACCACCCAGAATGGTTGGATTTCACTACAGCAACTATTTGGGTATATAAGGAAGCATCATAATGAGCATCAGCCAATACTGATCATGTCAAGAACTTCCACATCAGTCACACTCATAAATTTGCTAACAACAGGTGTCATCCATTACTATCCCAAGTATAGTGTATCTTAAAATGTAGTGTTGAAAAGGTCCTGCTCCTATCCACCTTCCACCTGCAGGCTTATACGGGGTGTCCCACAAAGGGCTTTACACTATTTGAGCTGTAATACCAAAGGAGGTATTAATGACAACCTGATCCAATTGTGATTATATGGTGCTCTCTTGATTAGGGTGTGTAGCCATTCATTTGTTTATTTTCAGTTGCCAGTAACTACACATTAATAAAAAGATGGCTGGAAACTTGTCCTTGGACCAAAGAAAGTGGATTTTAAAGTGTTATTGGAAATCTGAAAACAAAACAGAAGTGCAGAGACAATAACAGGTAGAATTTGATACTGCACCACCATCATGTGTAACAATAACTAAATTATGGGACAAATTACACCGGGAAGGAAGTGAGTGTGATCTGAAGAAGGGACAATGTGGCAGGAAGAAATCAGTAGTGGACAAAAGAGGGGTGAATGCAGTGGTACAGACAACTTTTCACAAGATCCCCAAAGACATCCATATGGCAAGTTGTGCATAAATTGGGTGTAAGCAAATCATGCATTCACCACATTTTAAAGCAAGCAAAGTAGAAACCCTACATTCCCATGTTTCTTCATACAATGCCTGAGGATTATCTGGATAAGTGCCTTGAATTTTGTGAATGGATTTGTGATAATGAACAGCTGACTGATGTCATTGTTTGATCTGATGAGGTGACATTTAAACTGAATGGAAACATCAATTGCCATAACTGTGTATACTGGGCAAGAGATAATCCCATGTTATGGAAGAACAAGCTGTTAATATTTCTGGGTTGCTAGTGTGGTGTGGTATGCCTGTCAAGAGGACTTGTACAGCCATTCTTTTTTGAAGGAACAGTGACAGATGTAAAGTAGCTTTCCATGTTGCAGGAACAAATTGTACCAGCTGTTCACCAACTGTACCGAGGTGAAGATTGTTGTTTTCACCAAGATGATGCACCACCACATTTGTTGGGAAGTGGATAGGTCGATGAGGAAGTATTGAGTTTCAAACCAGATCCCCCAATCTAATGCCTTTAGATTTCTTTCCATGAGAAACTTGAAGGATATCATCTATGCTACAAAGCCACATACGCTGGGTGACACGAGCGAGGCTATTGTGACTGCCATTGAATCCATTTCAATGGCAACCATAACACGTGTGTGTCATTCTATTCTGCAGCATCATAAATGCTGTATTACTAACACATGACATTTTGAACATCTTCAACAGTATAACATCAGTAATGCATGGTCATCTACACAACCTAAAAGTTCATAGCTTTTGCTATTTTTGTTCAAGTTATCAAATGTTCAAACAGTGTAAACTCCTTTGTGGGACACACTGTACTATTAGTGATGGTGCCTGTGAGGAAGAAACTTAGGTATTGGGGAGTTGCAAACAGGACTACTACAAGTAATGTGAGCCAAGAACTAATAGAATGTGTCCGAGATGAACTGTAAAAGTTATTACTTCCAGGTACAGTAGTGGACAGAATTCAGAGGGCTGAATTCTTCCAAAAGAGGGAGAGAGTAACAATATGTGTCTAACATAAGACATCTCATTGCCCTAACGAACCCATTTGCCATTTGCAGGCACTGTGTCATGACGCCCACACTAGATGCCACAACCTGCCCGTTGGTTGGTGACCAGCTCATGGCATACATGACATTTGCAGCAGCCACACCACAACAAACATGCTTTGGTGCGTATAAATACTGGTCATCCATAGCAGGTTGGTAATCGAATCAGTGAGTCTTTACATTAAAAGTCAATGCCTTCCTTGAGGCCGCCACTGCTCAACTGTCATCCCGACTGGACAGCCTCCCAGGGGATTCACCAACAGAATCAATCAACTGAGGGTCTAACTCAAGTCCTCCCAGCCACTGAGCCAATGGGCATTTGCCAGTGCCAGATGCCACCTGCCACCCTCGCCTACAATCCAACCCGGCTGCTCCACCTCACATCGCAGCTGAGCAGGACCTCTGGCTGCCTGAGTATGTGTACACACTGCCGGCAAGTAAATAAAGGTTCCTGCTGCTGCTGCTGCTGAGCTCTTTCTGACTCACCCTGATACACTAATCTCAACCAGAGAACACCCACAGCTGTTAAAATATTTATAGTTAGCTCACACTTTCTGTGGATGATGCAGTTACCTATTATGAGATACTGCCTAAAAAAATTTGCACAAATATTCAGTAAAATCCTGGTGAGATTTCAAAGTGGTGCAAAAATTTTTAACTTGCTTTAAATGTGCAGTGTATGTCTCTGTAGCTGAGTAGTCAGCACAGATTGTTGCCATGTGGAGGACCCGAGTTTGATTCTCGATACTGCCGAGGATTTTTCCTTTGTGGAAGGACTGGTTCAGGGTGCCCTCCACCTCAAGATACCACCTGAGGAGCTACTTGACAAAAAAAAGAAAGAAGAAGAAGAAGTTGCAGCTCCATGGTCTGCAAAGCCTGTAAAATTGCCAGGAGAGCGATGTGTTGACCACATGCTGCTCCACACCGCATCCACATGATGCCAGAAGGCAGAGGTGGACATGGGGCTGGTAGACATTCCTTGGGCCTTCACAGACTGAACAAGAGCTCATTTAAATGCAGAGATATGTAAAATTTTGCACTTCACAAAACACAACACTGTATCTTATGATTATGAATGAATGACAATAGGAACCAGTCAACTCAAATAGCTGGATGAAACAATTTGTAGGAATATGAAATAGAATGATTATATAGGTGATCTAAATGATTAATGGAAAATCTCATATAGAGATGTGAAACAAATACTAACAAAGAGATAGAGGGGCTGGCCACTACTTACCTCAGCTCAGTACAGCCGATAGATACACAAAAAACAGAACCAAAAATTTACGTTCCTAGCTTTCGGAACAAATGTTCCTTCATCAGGGAGGAGAGAGGGGAAAGAAAGGGAAGAAGGGAAAGTAGATTCAGTTACTCACAATCCAGGTTATGAAGCAACAGGGAAAGGAAAACAGGGATGGTAGCAAGGATGGAGGCACGGTTGTCAGAGGGAAGCCAAAGATATTCTACTGTAAGTACTGTGCCAGCTTCAAACCAATCACACGTAAAGTAGCTGGTAGACTTCAGTTCATTGCTATGATGCTGGAAAAATACTGAGAGTCTACAAAGGAGATTGCTTAAACAACAATCGTATGGCCCATTCTAGAATATTGTTTAACTATATGAATGTGTGTTGTCTCCTCCTTCAAAAGGATGAACACCACGCAGATCCCGTAGCTGTGAAACATTACATGTGAATGGAATGGGTATCACTGCTGTCAGCTGCAGCAGGACATTAAGTGGAATCAGTGGCAACGAGCAAAAATGTGTACAGGACTGAGGTTCAAATCCAGGATCTCCTGCATGAAAGACATTCGACCTCCTGTGGGAATCTCTGAGTAGCGAACGGGAGTATAATGGACAGGGACTGCGGATAGGTGGCACTCGGTGGGAATGTGGATCGGCCGTGAGGTGTACTGAGATAGTCCATGCAGTTGCAATAGCGCTGTGTTCCTGATGGCACAGTGGTTACCCCACCTGCCTAGTAGGCAGGAAATTCTGAGTTCGAATCCTGGGCCAGTACACATTTTTGCTTGTCGCTGCTGATTCCACCTGATCTGCTGTAGCTGACAGCAGCGATATTCATTCCATTCACATATAATATTGTTTAAGCTTGCTGTACAAGTACTTTATAGGGCTACCAAGGGATAGTGAACATACACAATGAAGGGCAGAACAAATAATCACAGATTTCTTTGACCCACAGGAGAATGTCACTGAGATGCAGAAAAAACTGAATGGGTGTGATGCTTGAAGATTGACAAACTATATTGTGAAAGCCTACTTATAAAACTTCAACAAAAATTCTTAAGTTAGGACTCTAGGGATATCATATAACCTCCTAAATATTACTCATGTAGAGACTGTAATGACAAGATTAGACTTATTACTGCATGCATAGAGGGATTTCAGCAACCACTGTTCTCATATTCCATAGGTGAATCAAATAGAAGCAAGTCTTGATGTGCGGTAGATTGGGATGTACCCTCTGTCATGCACTTCACAGTGGTTAGCAGAGTATAGATGTGATAGATGGACATTCTGGGGAACCTCGGAAAATTTAAATTTGGAAGGAGAGATGGGGTTTGAATCCCACAAATAACTGTGCCTGTTACATTGATTAAAACAGTATTACAATGAACTTCCACACATTACAGTGTTATACTTACATCTTTTGAAGATTTAGCTTGTAAAACTGAACGAGAATCACTAGTATCATCACATGTGCCACTGAAATACTGAGCACCTGATGTGTTACAATCAGTTAGCCTGCGATCTTTTGTGACCATAAGTATGTGAACCTGCAACATATTTCTGTAAAAATAAACATTGTACTACAATTCAACAATAAGAAACCTAAAATAGTAAAACTAACAACTTACTTTCTTTGTAGACTGATTTGTTAGGTCTGACTGTGAGGAAGCTTTTTCAGGTTGCTTGATAGAATGAGGTAGAAGCAATACCTTCCTTTCACTTTGCTTGGTAGCGCTTGTGCACGGAAGCTGCTGATCCTGTAATGTAGTAACAGCTATGACAACACATTCGCAAACATTCTCTCTTCACATTATGTAAATCACAAAACCCAACCAAATGCACTCACTAAACATCTCTACTTTTAAAGTTTTAAACATGGTTGCTTTTTTTAGTGACCATTTATAAATTAAAATTGAAACAAATGAGCCATCGGTCACAATTTTTAGTCTTATTAACCAGGTTTCAACACTTCTAAGAGCGCCTTCACCAGAATTTAAATTCTGATGAAGGCACTGTAACCATGTGTTCTCTGCTCTCGCAGTAAACTGATGTTTGACTTTTACACAACAGTGACATGGCCAAAAATTGTTATTACAAAGTAATTGCTACCCCTCTGTAGAACAACAATCAAAACAGACCCAATATTTGAAACAGACAATAATGACTGTTTACTGGTGTTACCAGTTCTCAAAACATGATTTAATATGAAGGATGAACCCTGCTCAATGGAACAAACAAAAATTATGAGCTGAATGTCACACACAGGGAAATTCAGAGTCCTATGTGGTTGAAGTAATAGCTTAAAAAAGTACACATCTTGTTTCATGAAAGCCAACTATCAGTTTTTTAAATACGTTCACACAATACCACGCATGTATCCTTCCGCAGGCATGTACTTTAAGTTGGTGCTCCGTTTACGGAGAGCCACTTATGTACCAAGCTCAGAGCAACCAACAGCATAATAATTTTTGGCAGGGAAGAGGTTCAAAAATTATTGTTGATCTGAGACTGAAGATCATTTGTTGTGGCATCATGATGACACTAGCAAATGTTTCTTCTGCAAACTGTAGGAAGAAAACACTGGTATCTGAGAATGTACAAGATAGTAAGGCCTGCTGTAGTTTCAAATGATAGTTGCACTTGGTCCTGAACAGATCATCAGTGTCACATTCGAGCTTCATTTGACGCTTTTGTTATTATGTCCGATCATTCTTGGCACTGTTAGCCACTCCAAGTGGAAGAAACGGGCTGTTGTGCTCCGCTTTTACATTGTTTTTATAAGATGTACTGATGCTGCAGCGTTCATCTTTGGCACACTAGTGTAAAAGGTGACACCAAACCAGCTAAGCGTAAAATCTGTGAAATTCACATGTTTATTTACTTATACTTACTTATATAAGCAGACTTCAGATTTTTTCTTTGTGTCCGATTAAAATCAAGTGTCTCAGATAAAATAACCTTGAAAACTTAGGTCTAAAAACTGGACATAAAATTTAAATGTGTTGCTTGTGTTGACTGTGTAGGGCTTCCCCTGCATATTTCGACCACCACATTGACGTGTATGTTTCGCAGGCCAGGTACAGCCCCTACCTCACCTAGGAGGTTATTTGTAAACAGAAGACACAAGGAACTGTGTACAGTCAAGCTGCCAGCATCGCCACAGTGTCTGGGAGTGTCAGTCTTGCCACTATGTGGTGTGCAAGTCACAGCACATAGTGCTGCAATCGTGGGCACTAATTTGCGTCCACATGGTCACGTGCTTACGTGATGTCCTGCACATATCCTTCAGCAGGCATGTACTACAGTCGCACTCTGCTCACAGACAGCCAGTTATGTCTCAAGCTCTGAGCAACCAATAGCCAGCTCAAGTCTCCGTTACAGACACCACCTGCTGCTGCCACTTTGCTGACCGCCAAAGTGGGGTGCCACCCTCGTCCTGAGCCCGCTCTGATGATGTGCTTCCACCAGCCACTCCGAGGGCATCGCTTCGCATTGTTTGTTGTGACTGTCCACATGCTTGTTGCCTTGTGGGACCGTGTCATTATCAGTAGACTGCCTACAAGCTCTCAGCCTCATAGGACCATATTATCACAGCACCTGCTGCTCATCAGGAGACTGCCTATGAGTTAGCAGCCTCACGTGACTATATCGTCATTAATCTTCCCTGCCCCTTAATACACTGCTGTTCTCCAGTTTCGTAGACATTGTTCTCAGAGATTGTACTTAGCTTAGTTCCTGTAAATAAACGGTTGTTATTGCAAAGTGACTGTCTCACTTCAGCAAACCTGGCAGGATAGAACATTTGGTAACAAGCATAAAGGTTTAGTGTTTTGATTCTTCATGTCGCTTTTACTGTTTTGCTGCATCTTACAAGGGGAGGCCGCCAATTGTGAAATTCAGATTCGATTCATACTGCGCATAATAAAAGCTCATGGCCAGAGGTGTAATGTGGCAAAGCACCAAGATGCACTTCTCAGCCGTTGTCGAGAAAATCGACAGTTAAAAGAAACCGTTGCGGTGAAATACTCTCTACGATTAACAATATCCTATAGCGTCGTGGCGCAGCGGTAAGCGCTCGGGTTCGTAATCGAAAGGTCGCCGGATCGAATCTCGCGCCATGCAATTTTTTGTGTGTGTGTGTGTGTGTGTGTGTGTGTGTGTGTGTGTGTGTGTGTCTATCACACACACACACACACACACACACACACACACACACACATATATATATATATATATGAATTGCTTATGCATGTTGGTGAAGGCGGATCGCTCTCCAATTGTACCGCCTCCATTTTTCCGCTTTTTTTTTAACAGGGTGTACCAAAGCTCTCCCGTCAGCACTGATTTTCGACGATGTTATAAGTTGCGCTAGGGACCGCATCTACCTTCTTTCGAAGTTAGCTGGCAACTACGCTGTTATGCGGCGGCTCGTTTCGGCCCATTCAACATCTGTCCTTCAAGTGTAACGAGCGAGTAACGGAGTTTATATTTCATACCTGCCACAGCAAATTTGTGTTCGTGGGATCTCTATTCTAATTCGAACGTTTGACTTACGCTATACGTATTCGTTTCGGAATATCGTTTCTATGTCTTCCGTTAACTATACGTGGTTAACATTATGAAGACAATTAATAACATTTTTTTTTTTCCAATTACAAAAAACATACAAAAAAAAGGTTGCATGGCGCGAGATTCGATCCGGCGACCTTCGGATTACGACCCCGAGCACTTACCGCTGCGCCACAACGCTGTAGAAAATTGTTGATCGTAGAGAGTATTTCACCGCAACGGTTTCTTTTAACTCGATTTTCTCGACAACGGCTGAGAAGTGCATCTTGGTGCTTTGCCACATTACACCTCTGGCCATGGGCTTTTATTATGCGCAGTATGAGTCGAATCTGAATTTCACAATTGGCGGCCTCCCCTTGTTAGTTCGTTTTCTGGAAAAGGGTTCATTTTCAAGTTTGTTCATGTGGTTTCCCAATCGAGTGGATTTTTGCTTGTCTGATGGTTCATTTGTTAGGGCAATGTCTCGTGCTTCTCGTGTTGCTGTAGGCAGTGGTGCCTATCACATTTTGCACTTCCTATGACATGGCACATTTTTCAGTACATGCACATATGTGAACCAAATTTTATAGTTGTTGTCTCTTCAGCATACTTCAGATGGCCCATTCATGTGTTGTACAAGTGTGACCTTTCTCAAATGAAACTTTTGGTCCGAGTTCTTTTCAGTACTTGAAGGTCCAAGTATCAGTTCACTGGCAGCATATTTTTGCATTAAGTTTGTCTCTCTCTTTCCATTATCATGTCTGCACATTGTCTGAGCTGTGTTTGTCTCAAGTTTTTCAGTTACATGAGCAGAAAATTCAGAAATTGCTGCAGGGTGTAACTCAGCTTGCTCAGGTTTTAACTTCTACTCGGCATGCCCCCCCCCCCCCTTCCCCCACCTGTGCGAACCTTCCATGTGTTTGATGGTGAGAAAGAGGACTGGGACCTGTACCACCAATAGCTGCAGTTTATAGTCTATGACACATGAGGTAGGTAATGCAATGCTCATTTTGTTGCCACTGAGGATGTGGAAAATTTTTTTGTTTGTGTTGTCCAATTTTTCCAGGCTCTCGTCCAGGGACATGCATGGAAACTTTTTGGTGGACTGGTTAGGTGTACATTTTGTTGTGACGGTTGCCTTCTGCTAAGTAATGAGCATGCCATGGCCTTGGTTAATATCGATCAGTCATCACCACAGTGTTCAAGTGAACTTGTTCAAGAACAGTGTCCGGACTCGGCATCCAGAAGTTGTGTGTGTGGAAAGCTGGCCCATTTTCTATCAGGTTGTTTGCAGTGTTGTCATATGGTGTGGCCCTCGGACGGTTCACAGGGTCCTACGGCGGGAGTCCTGTTACTCTTCGTCCAACCCTAGCTTGTGACACAATCAGACACTGATTCATCTGTCATCAGCATCAGTTCTGTCAGCGCTGGCCTTGTGACGGCAGGCCCTCCTCTAACTGTCAGTCCTGTTGGCACCAACATTAGCTGCTATGTCAGTGAGTTCTTTGGCACTGCCACGACCTTTCCTCTCGCCACTGCCGTGACTGCCACCACCACTGCCGCCGCCGCCGCTGCTACTGTCGGCCCAATTGTTCCCAATGGCATCACTGCGGCTGCCTGTGCCCACTTCTGTTGGTGCTGGCAGCTCTCGCACCAGTCTCACTGTTCCCAATGACACTGCAGACCCTGTCATGTGTTATTCTGGACCCTGGTTTGCGTCTTTGTGGACGTTTCGTTGCAAGCTCCACCGACGTGCGTTTGTTGTTTTGGGGCTCAATTTCTTGTTTAGCAGTTTCATTTAGTATATTCATGTGCCTTCCACTGAGCTTTTGGAAGTTATTCTGCAATGTGTTTTTTTTTTTTTTTTTTAACCCGTACTCAGCAGTCTTGTTCATCGTAGCTTGCATTCTAATGCAAATATTCATGCGATGTACAAGGTTCTTTTTCTATATAATGTTTTAGTTCTATTCTGTGCTTGTGGAATGCAAGGTTACATTAAATTCATTATCCACGTGTTGGCCATTTTTCAGTCACATGTTTACACGTTGGCTGACTGTACTGTTGTTTTGTTCCAGTTGTTTAGACAGTCAGTGCTGGCAGCTATGGTGTGCCTCCTCCCTCATGTGTGGCACTTCTTTGAGATGGCTGCACCTTCTCCTTTTAAGGAGGCAGGGATGTCAAGTAGAGGCAAGGTACAAGCTGCCAGCAGTCGCCAAAGCGTCTGGGGGGCATGCAATTAATAGCCAGCACACAGCACTGCAATCATGGGCACTGATTTACATCTGCATGGTCACATGCTCACATGATACTTGCGCATGTATCCTTCAGCAGGCATGTACGAGGGTCGGTCAAAAAGTAATGCCTCCCATTTTTTTTCTACTTAAAGAAATTAAGTTAAGTGAAAAATTTGAATTTGGCGCCATTCCTCAAACCTTCTTCTGCAATCCACTGCAGTAGTAACTTTCTGTGTCAACAGGTGGCAGCACAGCAGAAGTTTGTAAGATGGCCGACATCGATGTTCGTTTGAGACAGCGTTGTGTGATTGAATTCTTGAATGCAGAAGGTGAAACGCCCATACGCATTCATGAAAGACTGAAGAAGGTGTATGGTGTTGTGACAGTGGATGTCAGCACTGTTAGACGATGGGTTCGTCGTTGTAAGGAAGCTGAAGGGCAAACACCGTTGACTGACGAAAAGCGGAGCGGCAGGCCGGTGAGTGCAGTGACTCCACACAACATTCAGCAAGTTGATGACATCATTCGTGGTGACCGTCGGGTGACTGCAGATGAAGTGTGTCGCATTATTTCTCTTAGTAAAGGCAGTGTGATCACGATTATTAAACAATTGGGGTACTCAAAAGTTTGTGCACGGTGGGTTCCAAGAATGTTAACCGATCAGAATAAAGAGGCAAGGAAAACAATAGCCTCCCAACACTTGCAGCGCTTCCGTTTGGAGGGAGATGAGTTTCTGAAAAAAATTGTGACCGGGGACGAAACATGGGTGCATTTTTTTGAACCCGAATCAAAGAGGCAGTCAATGGAGTGGCGTCACACAAGCTCGCCGAGGAAGAAAAAATTCAAAACTGTGCGATCGGCAGGGAAAGTTATGGCAACAGTTTTCTGGGATACAGAGGGTGTGATTCTGGTTGATTTTTTGGAGCAGGGATGCACAATAAATTCTGTTCAATACGTCACAACCCTCAACAAACTTAAAGCACGTCTTCAGCGAGTTCGCCCAACAAAATCAATGGCAGATGTTCTTCTTTTGCATGACAATGCAAGACCACACACCAGTCGTCACACCTCTGACGAGATTGTCAAAATTGGACGGGAAGTTTTGCCTCATCCCCCATACAGCCCTGACCTGGCACCATCAGACTTCCATCTGTTCGGGCCACTAAAAGAAGCTCATCGTGGGATTCATTTTGAAGATGAGGAGGCCGTCAAAACATCCGTGCGTCAATGGCTTAGGAAGCAGAGCTGTGATTTTTACCGTGCTGGGATACATGCCCTTGTTCAAAGATGGACCAAAACTGTAGAGATGGGCGGAGATTACATTGAAAAATGACAAAATGATCCTCAATGTTGTGGTTTTCAACCTATGTAATTGCATTTAAATTTCCTGACAATTAAACGTAGAAAAAAAAATAGGAGGCATTACTTTTTGACTGACCCTCGTATTTAAGCCAGTGCTCCACTGATGGAAAGCCACTCACGATCTGAGCTACCAACAGCCGTCTCCAGTCACCGCTGCAGTCACTGCTGCCATCTTGCTGCCTGCCAAGGTGCCATGTCACCCCCATGCTAAGCCCCATCCGAGACTGCGCTTCCACCAGCTGCTCCGAGAGCACCTCTTTGCAGTGTTTGTTGTGACTGCCTGTGATGAAGCAAGCTGGGATATTTTTACTTCCCCTCTTGTTTTGCCATCTGCCTCCTTAAAATTCATTTTTTCATTTCTGACTGATTACCATTAACATACATGAGTATAATTTGCATTTTCATAAAAGAGAAATGTTGCCCCTCAGTTTTAAAGAATATAACACCAGATCTAGTTTTGTGTATGTCATCAACTTCCTAATTTAATTCGACTATTCCTAGTTAATATCTTTTGTTATAGGGTGAAATCGGTAAGTGTTTCGTAACTTAAACTATTTCTTTTCCTGATGCCTTTGTCCCGCAGTTTTGCAGGGTCGGTATGGTTAGGAACGGATTTGGCAATGTTAATTTTAAGGGGTGGCCGGATGCCCTTTCTGCCGTCACCCCGTACCCCCTGGGACAGGATTAGTGTATGTACCCCAGCTGTCTGCATCTACGGTAATTCATGGAAGAGTGTCCAGGAAGAAGTGCATTAGCGCTCTCGGCTAACATGGCAGGTTCATAATTTAAATTCTATTGTTGACTTATAAACAATTATAAATTCTGTACTAATTGTAAACATTTGGAGGCACTACCAAGAAATTCTGAGCTAAAAACAGGATTAAACTTGAGAACCAAATCCATCGGATTAAAAATGATTTTGAAATGGAGGTAGAAACCAAGTGTGCAGTAGTGGTAGAGGAAAAACAGTTAAAAGTAAATAAAAATGTAGATTCAAAATTGGTTGAAATAGAGAAAAAGATGGAAGAGGTACAAAATCTAAAGCATAGAGTACGTCCTGTCCCAAACAGTCCTTCATTTCCAGAATGAGATTTTCACTCTGCAGCGGAGTGTGCGCTGATATGAAACTTCCTGGCAGATTAAAACTGTGTGCCCGACCGAGATTCGAACTCGAGACCTTTGCCTTTCGCGGGCAAGTGCTCTACCAACTGAGCTACCGAAGCACTCAGTTGGTAGAGCACTTGCCCGCGAAAGGCAAAGGTCCCGAGTTCGAATCTCGGTCGGGCACACAGTTTTAATCTGCCAGGAAGTTTCATAGTCCTTCATTTGTTAATTGTACGAAATTTAATACTTTTGAACCATATGGGGAAGTGCATCCAACTGATTTCATTGGGGAATTTGCCTGAAATGCGGAATGACAAAAAGAAAATGTCATTTGTGAGAGGTTTTTTGAAAAGGGATGCTTATGGATGGGCAGCTCAGGTAGCTGATAAGTTATATTTCATGGTATAGCTTTGAGAAAGCATTTTTAGACGAATATTGGTCCAAAGAGAAGCAGCAGAGAATTTTGAGTGAATTTTGGGGAGGAGAGAGATTTGACTCAAAGAAAGGTACTCTGAAAGGTTTCTGTCAGCTTTGGATAAATAAACTGAAATATTTGGACAAAGACCTCGGTAGTGAATCAATAATTAGGGTTTTGAAACCAAGTTGCCTCAGAAAGTTAGAAAATTGCTTGTACCTGCCCCTAGGGGTATTATTAGTGATTTCTCAAATTATGTTGATAAAGTGGACAGACTGAAGCCATCAGTGAAGATTGTAGGAGGAATTTTGATGACAATAATCAATCAGGGAGAGAATTTCAGGTAAATAGGATGAACAGGACTGTAATTAGACCTGTAGAAATTCAAGGAATGGTTGGGTGGAGGATGGCCAGAATGAACAAGGAAATGGAAGGAGAAATTCAAGTAAAAGAAATGGAGATGATTTTAATTCTGGATCAAACCATTTAAACTAGACAGTGCTCCAGTTTTGGCTTGCACTCTACCAGGTGGCTATAAAGTGCCACTTGTATATAAATGTGCTGTAATCGCAGGTAAGGGTAATGTAAATGATAGTAGTAAGGCAAGTGTAATTTCAATTCTAGTAGAAGTTGAATGATGGTGTGGGTAGCAATGTCTATCCCATAAAAGGAGAGGAGGTACTTGCTTTAATGCAGACAAGAATCTCAAGCAGTTTGATGGAATACAGTGAAATAATTTTTGTAAATGATAATTTTGTCTGATTAGTAGAGTTAAGTTTGCCTTAGCATAAGGATCTGTTACTGTGGAGTGTTAACAGAAAGGGCAGTATTTTAGTGAGGTACAAGTCATATAATGCTGCATCATTGGATCTATAAGTTATCTGAAAACTTCTATTTGTGTTTTGAGGAATTATGAGCTTAAAGTGGTAATACTGAAACAAAGAACAGTAATTTTGCTGATCAACTGATAACTGTGGAGCTAGTCTGGTGTGAATATTCCGACAAGTCAACTATTTGGTAACATTTTGAGATTTTGTGAGGATTTAATTTTCTGTTTGAATGAGAGTAGTGCTCAGGCTTGAGTAGAGAAGTGGGGCAATGATTTGGAACAACTTCCATCCCCTTGTTTTTGATCTGAATACTAATTAAGTTATGTGATGGTGACTATTCTTTTTTCATAATGTAATGATTAGTAAATCTATGCTACTGCACATCATGAGTCTTTGCTACTTTGCAAATGGGAAAGAAACCAAAATCTTTCAGGTTTAAGTTTCAGACAGTTATGACTTAGAGTAATGTTTTGTAGTGTAACATGCATTTGATTTTAAATTTTTACTAGTCTACACCTTTCATACTATAGTCAATTTCAGGGCTAATTATTGTAATGTTATGAGAACTATGTAATGTATTTATTTATGATGTAATGACTATCATTTGCCATTAGTGTTAAACATTTTTTTAGACTTACTTAGAAGCAAAAGTAAGTGTACTAAAGTCTGATTATTTCATGTACTTGGGGCAGAGGAGAGCCACTTCCAAGGGAACTGATAGCAATGCATTTCCTTACTAACTGCCACTTGCACATGTTGAAGGCATGGACAACCTGGTGAGAAAGTGTGTAAAAGCTCATTGAAAAAGAGTGAAAGTACTTGTGAAAAATAGTAAACACTGAGCAAGTGTCCAGAAAGTGAATTGCAATGCGCACTGTAATTTAACTTTTTGCAACCCATGGGGATTTATTCTTTTAAGCAAGACAGATTCATGTAAGTAGGAACCTGCTCTGCTATCCAATGCAGAACTGATTCTGTAGGTTTGATAAGATTTCTTGTGTAATATTCTTTTTTGTGTAGAAAGTTAAACCAACTTTCTGGCATCACGTGTAGTCATTGAATAGCCCAGTTAGCTATTTGCAATAACTATCTGGTCAATCCAATTTGGGGGGGGGGGGGGGGAGGGGGTCATGTGACAAAGCAAGCTGGGATGTTTTTACTTCTCCTCTTGTTTTGTCATCTGCCTCCTTAAAATTCTTTTTTTTTTTTCTCATTTCTGACTGATTACTGTTAACATAAGAGAGTTGTTGTTTGTTGTGGTCTTCAGTCCTAAGACTGGTTTGATGCAGCTCTCCATGCTACTCTATCCTGTGCAAGCTTTTTCATCTCCCAGTACCTACTGCAACCTACATCCTTCTGAATCTGCTTAGTGTATTCATCTCTTGGTCTCCCTCTACGATTTTTACCCTCCACGCTGCCCTCCAATACTAAATTGGTGATCCCTTGATGCCTCAGAACATGTCCTACCAACCGATCCCTTCTTCTGGTCAAGTTGTGCCACAAACTTCTCTTCTCCCCAATCCTATTCAATACTTCCTCATTAGTTATGTGATCTACCCATCTAATCTTCAGCATTCTTCTGTAGCACCACATTTCAAAAGCTTCTATTCTCTTCTTGTCCAAACTATTTATCGTCCATGTTTCACTTCCATACATGGCTACACTCCATACGAATACTTTCAGAAATGACTTCCTGACACTTAAATCAATACTGGATGTTAACAAATTTCTCTTCTTCAGAAACGCTTTCCTTGCCATTGCCAGCCTACATTTTATATCCTCTCTACTTCGACCATTATCAGTTATTTTGCTCCCCAAATAGCAAAACTCCTTTACTACTTTAAGTGCCTCATTTCCTAATCTAATTCCCTCAGCATCACCCGACTTAATTAGGCTACATTCCATTATCCTTGTTTTGCTTTTGTTGATGTTCATCTTATATCCTCCTTTCAAGACACTGTCCATTCCATTCAACTGCTCTTCCAAGTCCTTTGCTGTCTCGGACAGAATTACAATGTCATCGGCGAACCTCAAAGTTTTTATTTCTTCTCCATGAATTTTAATACCTACTCCGAATTTTTCTTTTGTTTCCTTTACTGCTTGCTCAATATACAGATTGAACAACATCGGGGAGAGGCTACAACCCTGTCTTACTCCCTTCCCAACCACTGCTTCCCTTTCATGTCCCTCGACTCTTATAACTGCCATCTGGTTTCTGTACAAATTGTAAATAGCCTTTCGCTCCCTGTATTTTACCCCTGCCACCTTTAGAATTTGAAAGAGAGTATTCCAGTCAACATTGTCAAAAGCTTTCTCTAAGTCTACAAATGCTAGAAACGTAGGTTTGCCTTTCCTTAATCTTTCTTCTAAGATAAGTCTTAAGGTCAGTATTGCCTCACGTGTTCCAGTGTTTCTACGGAATCCAAACTGATCTTCCCCGAGGTTGGCTTCTACTAGTTTTTCCATTCGTCTGTAAAGAATTCGTGTTAGTATTTTGCAGCTGTGACTTATTAAGCTGATAGTTCGGTAATTTTCACATCTGTCAACACCTGCTTTCTTTGGGATTGGAATTATTATATTCTTCTTGAAGTCTGAGGGTATTTCGCCTGTCTCATACATCTTCCTCACCAGATGGTAGAGTTTTGTCAGGACTGGCTCTCCCACGGCCGTCAGTAGTTCCAATGGAATATTGTCTACTCCGGGGGCTTTGTTTCGACTCAGGTCTTTCAGTGCTCTGTCAAACTCTTCACGCAGTATCATATCTCCCATTTCATCTTCATCTACATCCTCTTCCATTTCCATAATATTGTCCTCAAGTACATCGCCCTTGTATAGACCCTCTATATACTCCTTCCACCTTTCTGCTTTCCCTTCTTTGCTTAGAACTGGGTTTCCATCTGAGCTCTTGATATTCATACAAGTCGTTCTCTTATCTCCAAAGGTCTCTTTAATTTTCCTGTAGGCGGTATCTATCTTACCCCTAGTGAGATAGGCCTCTACATCCTTACATTTGTCCTCTAGCCATCCCTGCTTAGCCATTTTGCACTTCCTGTCGATCTCATTTTTGAGACGTTTGTATTCCTTTTTGCCTGTTTCACTTACTGCATTTTTATATTTTCTCCTTTCATCAATTAAATTCAATATTTCTTCTGTTACCCAAGGATTTCTACTAGCCCTCGTCTTTTTACCTACTTGATCCTCTGCTGCCTTCACTACTTCATCCCTCAAAGCTACCCATTCTTCTTCTACTGTATTTATTTCCCCCATTCCTGTCAATTGCTCCCTTATGCTCTCCCTGAATCTCTGTACCACCTCTGGTTCTTTCAGTTTATCCAGGTCCCATCTCCTTAAATTCCCACCTTTTTGCAGTTTCTTCAGTTTTAATCTACAGGTCATAACCAATAGATTGTGGTCAGAGTCCACATCTGCCCCTGGAAATGTCTTACAATTTAAAACCTGGTTCCTAAATCTCTGTCTTACCATTATATAATCTATCTGATACCTTTTAGTATCTCCAGGGTTCTTCCATGTATACAACCTTCTTTCATGATTCTTAAACCAAGTGTTAGTTATGATTATGTTGTGCTCTGTGCAAAATTCTACCAGGCGGCTTCCTCTTTCATTTCTGTCCCCCAATCCATATTCACCTACTATGTTTCCTTCTCTCCCTTTTCCTACACTCGAATTCCAGTCACCCATGACTATTAAATTTTCGTCTCCCTTCACAATCTGAATAATTTCTTTTATTTCATCATACATTTCTTCAATGTCTTCGTCATCTGCAGAGCTAGTTGGCATATAAACTTGTACTACTGTAGTAGGTGTGGGCTTCGTATCTATCTTGGCCACAATAATGCGTTCACTATGCTGTTTGTAGTAGCTTACCCGCATTCCTATTTTCCTATTCATTATTAAACCTACTCCTGCATTACCCCTATTTGATTTTGTGTTTATAACCCTGTAGTCACCTGACCAGAAGTCTTGTTCCTCCTGCCACCGAACTTCACTAATTCCCACAATATCTAACTTCAACCTATCCATTTCCCTTTTTAAATTTTCTAACCTACCTGCCCGATTAAGGGATCTGACATTCCACGCTCCGATCCGTAGAACGCCAGTATAATCTGCATATTCATAAAAATAAAGGTTGCCCCTCAGTTTTAAAGAATATAGCACCACATATAGTTTTCTGCTTAGTTTTGTGCGTGTCATCAATTTCCTAATTTAATTTGACTGTTCCTAGTTAATATATTTGGTTATAGGGTGAATTCAGTAACTGTTTCGTAACTTAAATTCTATTGTTGACCTATAAACAAATATAAATTCTGTATTAATTGTAAACAATTGGAGGAACAGCTAATAGTATTATTAAAGGATCTATTTGGCTCTATCTGAAAACATGTTAGCAAAGCTAGCCCTTAATTAATTCCAAAGTAATTTCCAGTTTCATCAAAAGTATTGTTTGCATAACTATATTTGTTAATTTCATGATTTAAACAAGTAATACAGCTAAAGCGTTGTTGTAGAAGAAACTGTTAAAAAGTCTCAATTTTTCGATGCATTCGGTTAATTTCATAAGGTAAGTTTTAATTGTGATTTCTGTAAATTAGACATTAAACAATGCGTAGTTTCAGTGCCTATTATTGCGATAATATATAAGGGCCTGATTTTTGGTCATGAGACAGTCAGTCCAGGGCCAATTTTCAGACAAGGAACCTGTCTGAATGCATCAACTTAACCGTGAAAAGAGTGCTACCCCAACAGGCCATGCGTCAAGACAATGACAGTGTCTGTTTCAATTTATTTGAAGACTGAACTGTGTGGTTACGCTTTTACTGCACGTAGACGTTCAACAGTAAACTATTGTAGCAATATGTCGATGTTTGCCTGCAAACTGTTAATGAGGCTTATCATAATAGTACACTGGTCATATAACTGTATAATATTGGGAGGCGGGGAGGGGGGGGGGAGAAACAGTGAAAGTAAAGAACTGTGAAACACAAATGTGCACCCGTCAGCTACATCATTTGAAGCAGTCAGTGTTGAACTTCCACACCCCATTCTTCAGCCAATGTAGCAACGCAGTACGTCAATGTCGAGGACAATCAACGAGGAAATAAAGCAGGCAAATGTCACATGCCCACGTGTTCGTAGGCTTGTGTGACCATGTTGTTACCAGTAGACTGTGTAGAGCTCTCAGCCTCAAAGGCCCATGTCGTGACAGTACTTACAGGTCATCAGGAGACTGCCTACGAGTTACTGTCCTTGTGGGACTGTGTCATCGTTACTCTTCCCTGCTCCTCAATACACTGCTGTTCTTAAGTTTCATAGACATTGTTCTCATAGGTTGAATTTAGCTTAGTTCTTGTAATAAACAGCTGTTATTGCAAAGTGTATGTTTCACTTCAGCAAGTCTCGCTCAAATACAAAAAGGTAAAGGCCATTGGCAGTTCAAATGTACAGTGGATAACGATACCACTTAGAGAAATGGCAGCAAGAAATGAGAATGAACACTATGTGCACTCGGTATGTACATCTTGGAGCCTCATTCACCAAATTTAAAAGGCTATGTCACTAGCCATTCAGTGAGTGGGGTGTAACCAACTACAGATTTTGATGCACATTGGGACAAACGATGCGTGCTGTCTGGGCTCTGAAGTCGCACTTGGATCATTCCAGCAACTGGCAGAGAAAGGTGTGAATACCAGCCTTGCTCACAGAGTTTCAATGATGCTTATAATCTGTAGCATTGTAACCAGAACAGATTGGGCTCTCTACAGTTCTCAGTTGAGAGGGAGGTTTGAACCACAGACAATGGAGATTCTGTGAAAAGCCAAGTCGTGACCTCCTGTATTTGCATCATAAGCTTGAGAAATGTAGCATCCCTTTTTATGGGTTAGGTGTGTACTAAACATCACTTCAGAGGCTGCTACCAAGGTAGTTGACTGTGTATGGGAAGCGCACATGTATTGTTTCAGATTAGGCAACTCTTCATCCAGTAAATGTAATGCTAGCTATACAAGATCCAAAAGTATCAGTGTAAAGTCCAAAGAAATGCTGCCCACAGGAAGAACATTAAAATCCTAGTGGTTAACTGGCAAAACTTCACAACAAAGTGCCACAGTTTGAAGAACTAAAAAGCAGTGAAGCTAGGTACAGAAAGATGTTAACAGCTGAAATTAAAAACAGGGTGACTTTTGAGAGAAATTTATGCATATATCAAAAGTATAAGTTAATCGGTTGGACTCAGTATAGGGGGTGGGGAGGAGGGAGGCATAAAATTGTAATTCAAGCCTTCTTTGACCACGAGACTCAGCACCTGATGTAACTGAAAACTTCAGAGAAAACCTCAGTTTGCTTGTAATTTAAGTCCCCCAGCCCCTCTTAATTACAATCTATTGCATATCCCCCGAACAAAAAACTGTGCCCAGTAGTTGGAAGAAAGTGCAAGTCATGTCCATTTAGAAGTAGTGTAGTAGTGAACCACAAGATTACTGTCCAACATCTTTGACATCAGTTTGTTGTAACATCTTACAGCATATTCTGAGCATAAATTTAATGAGATATCTTTAATAGACTGACCTGCTCCATGACAAGCAAAATGAATTCCAAAAACATTCATCATGCGAACCCAACTTGCACTTTTGTCACATGCCACACTGAAAGCTTTGGATCAAGGCAGCCAGTAGATGTAATATTTCTTGGTTACTGAAAACATTTGATTAAGTAACACATCTATACTTATTACCTAAAGCACAATGCTATGGAGTATCAAGCCAAATTTTCAACTGGACTGAGTATTTTTTGGCAGGGAAGATGTAGCAGCTTACCTTAGATGGAGTCATTGACAGATGTAGAAGTAATGTTGTGTGTGCACCAGGAAAGTGTGTTGGGATTGTTGCTGTTCATGTTGTATATTAATGACCTTGCGGACAATATTAGTTGCCTGCAAAGAGGTACTGTCTGCAAGAAGCTACATAAATGTTCAGTCACATTTCGAGAGAATTTCAAAGTGGTGCAAAGATTGGCAACTTGCTTCAAATGTTCAGAAATGTAAAATTGTGCACATCACAGAATTAAAAAAACATAGTTATCCTATGACTATAATATCACTGAGCCACAATTGGAATGCACATCTACATACAAATTCCGCAAGCCACCATACGGTGCCTGGAGAGGGTACCCTGTACCACAACTACTTGTTTCACTTCCTGTTCCACTCGCAGATAAAGCAAGGAAAAAACAACTGTCTATATGCCTCTGTATGAGTCCTAATTTCTAATATCCTTTTTTTTTTTTTTTTTTTTTTTTTTTGTGGTGTCTAAATGAAATATATGTTGGTGACAGTAGGATTGTTCCGCAGTCAACTTCAAATGCCTGTTCTCTAAACTTTCTCAGTAGTGTTCCTCGAAATGAATGTCTTCTTCCTTCCAGGGGTTCCCACTTCAGCTCTCGAAGCATATCTGTATCACTTGCATGATCGAACCTACCGGTAACATATGTAGCAGTTCACCTCTGAATTGCTTTGATGTCTTCTTTCAATCTGACCTGCTGTGGATCCCAAACTGAAGAACAGGTCACACTAGCATGCTAGATTTGGTCTCCTTTACAGATAAACCACACTTTCCCAAAATTCTTCAAATAAACCGAAGTCAACCATTTGCCTTTCCTACCAAATCCCTCATATGCTCACTCCATTTCATAATGCTTCACAATGTTACGCCCAGATATTTAAACTATGTGACTGATCAAGCAGGACATTACTAATGCTGTATCTGAACATTAGGGGTTTATTTTTCCTACTCTTCCACATTAACATACAATCAACTTACAGTCACTTATCTTCGACACCTTCCTGTGAGCATCATCAGTGAACAACCGCAGATTGCTGCCCACCGTGAACAACTGCAGACTGCTGCCCACCCTGTCTGCCAGACCATTTACGTATACAGAAAATAGAACGGTCCTATCACACTTCCCTGGGGCACTCCTGATACCCCTGTCTCCAATGAACACTTGCCATTAAGAACAACATACTGGGTTCTATTACGTAAGAAATCTTCGAGCCAATCACATATCTGGGAGCCTGTTCTGCATGCATGAACATTGATTAACAGTCTGCAGTTGGGTACCGTGTCAAATGCTTTTCGGAAATCTAAACCTATAGAAACAGCATGTCGCCCTTCATCCACAGTTCACAGTATATCATGTGAGAAAAGAGCAAGCTGGGTTTTGCGTGAGTGACGCTTTCTAAAGCTTTGCTGACTCGGTCAACTCATACAAATACACTTTACAGGGATATGAAATGCAATGAGATTCATACAAAATAGGAATAATAGGGGATATTGAATGTGTGGTGTGCGTACTGTAAGACCTTCGGTACACACACCATCAGATTATTTGACTTGTCGCTCTAACGAAGTAGGCGAGTGTAAGCAATATGTCTCGTGGTCTTATCGTGGCATGTTTATCTTCTGCTGTTAGGTCAGACAATAGAAATGCCACTTGCACGCTTAGAGTAGCAGATTGATGGTGACCAACTTTAAACAGAACTTGATTAATTTTCACACACATTTATTAAAATAATAAAAATCATAGACATTACGTAACTTGATTCTGGATGCTGTTTACAATTGACAATCTGAAGTTCCTTTGGTCTTGGTACATTAATCTTATTCTCACATATCTCTGATACTTGACAAAGTGTCTATTCATTTATCTTCATGGCTATGTACAGGAATATGATAATCTTATTAGGTGCAGACTGAAACTTGACTATAGACTAATGCAGACTGACTAATTGGAGGTCTGTACACTCATTATAATATCTCGCGCGTTCAGGTATCACTGCACGAGTGTGATCTGCGAGGAGAAAAGTTTCTACGTCAGCAGTAATCTCATTGGCTGTGTTACATATTAATATATGGATCGACGGAAGCAGAATTTGGTCCATCTCTATGACAGCGCCATCTCGTAGTGCGGAGACGGACGAGTGCTGCGCCTGCACTGTTGTGCTTAGCAGGTGCGCTCTAGTGGGAAAGTTGTGTACGCGCTGACTACGCAGAACTATGTACACAACAGAATGTATACGGAGAAGGGCAGCACAAATGGTCAGTTTCACAGACATGCTGAAGAAACTGAACTGGCAGACTCTTGAAGATGATGTAAACTTTCCCCCAAAAGCCTACTTACAAAACTTCAAGAACCGGCTTCAGGCATATGCTACAGCCCCTTGTGTATAATTCTCACAGGGATTGTGAGGGCAATATTAGATTAATTACATAAAGCATGGAGGCATTTAAACAGCCATTCTTCCTATACTCCATACGTGAATGGAATAGTAAAAAGTCTAATAACTGGTACAGTCACACTCAGACGTATCCTCTGCCGTGCACTACACAGTGGTTTGCAGAGTATAGCTACAGTTGTAGATTCAACTCATGCTTCACTTGGAGAAACAAACTCTTTAACAGAAAGAAAGACATTTCAGTCATATTGGAGGTGACAAAGATGGTTCGATTTTATTCACAATGTAGTTCTGTCAATGGTTTGTGTGAATTGTCATGATCTGAAGATGGCCAGTAATGGCTGAAATCAGTAATTTAGTACTGACATTGTGTGTGATTGTGCTGCTATCATCTGTTAGAAATATGATACTTCCACACATAATACTAGTTTCATGCCTGTGTCAAAATATTAAATGGCAATGGCTGATCTTGCTAGTTTTAAGGATACAGACAGACACAGACAAGGGATCAACCTACTGAAGATATAGGTCGCAAATGGGGAAATCCACTGAGATAAGCAAATTTCACAGAGGTCAGTTATTACTACACACAGCCTGTACATGGGTATCTCAAAAACAGTGAAGCTCGTTGAATGTTCACATGCTACTGTCATGTGCATTAAATGGTTGGATGTCTATGGCTCTTCACAGAACGAGGGGTTCGGAGGCTTGTCTGTTCTGTATAGTAAGATAGATGGTGACCTATGGCATCTCTGTCTAAAGAGCACAATGCTGGTCCATGCACAAGTGTTTTGCAGCACACCATTCATAGTACATTACTGAATATGGAGCTCCACTGCAGATCCCTCCTGCGTGCTCACATGCTGACCCAAATTCATCAATTATGACTGCACTGGGCATAGGACCATCGGGATTTGACCACTGATCAATGGAAACATGTCAGCTCTTCAGGTTAATTACATTTCTGCTACACTAGGTCGATGGTCGTCTCCACAAACGCCGACATCAAGGTGAATGGAAGCTCAAATCGCACAGCGTGCCATTGACGCAGGCTGGTGGGAGCAGTATTATGCTACAGGACACAATCTCCTGCAACTGCATGGGACTTGTGGTAGTAATGAAAGACACGCTGACAGCTGAGAACCACCTGCACCCCTTCATGCTTGATGTCTTCCCCGACAGTGCTGTAACCTTTCAGCACTACAACTGTCTGTATCTCGAAGCCAAAACTGTGCTACAGTGGTTTGAGGAGCATTACAGTGAACTCATGTTGATATCTCAGCAACCAAATTCACCTGACATTAGTCCCAAGGAACCCATCTGGGTCACTATCAGGCGCCATCGCCACATAAGCAAATCAGCGGCCCGTTATTTACATGAATTACATCACCTGTGCCGTTATTTACATGAATTACGTCACCTGTGCATAGACATTTAAAGCCACATACCTCCACAAACCTACCACCAAACTATCAGATCCTTGATATGCAATCAGGGATATGTTTCATTTAAAAGACAGTCAAAGAAGCTATTACGCAGGTGGTCAGAACATTTTGGCTCATCAGTGTGTGTCACAACAGAACAGAGTTTAGTCATCAGAAAATTGGCATGGAATTGGCCATTCAAAAGTAAATAACAGTATTAAATACAACAGAGTGATGCCGAAAAGGTTTTTCATATGCACAAAAAAAATGTAGCAATCTATGCTTCAGCTTTATAAACAGTTTGATGCCAGAGCTGGATATACTTTTGTCAAATAGAGCTGTTATCAGCACAAATTTCACACAGAACATGGCTGACTCACTATAATTATGTGAACATTCATGACAAAATTTTGTGCCAGACTGGGACTCAAACCCAGGTTCTTCCATTTACACAGCATTGCTCTACAAATTTTATATCCGTGCACTTCTCATAAACTTCATCTTTTCACTTGTCTACATCTAACAAGCCTCACAGAGACTCTCCTTAATACAGCCTGATGATATGAGGTATACACCAATAGTGCACTGTGCACAAAAGGCAGGTGGTGGTGGCGGTTAGTGTTTAACGTCCCGTCGACAACGAGGTCATTAGAGACGGAGCGCAAGCTCGGGTTAGGGAAGGATTGGGAAGGAAATCGGCCGTGCCCTTTCAAAGGAACCATCCCGACATTTGCCTGAAACGATTTAGGGAAATCACAGAAAAACTAAATCAGGATGGCCGGAGACAGGATTGAACCACAAAAGGCAGGGACCTGGGAATCAGGTTCAGCCTTTTTGTAAATGTTCATCACACTGTACAATCCACTTGAGTAGAAAATATCAACACAGAACACTAGCAAGAGGTTAAATCGAGCTCTCTACTGTTTCCAGTCTTCCAGATGTTCCAGTCCTGCAACCTACAAGGATATCCTCTTTAGGAATTTTATGGTATAGTGGGACATAAGTGACAAGTTGAAACTTTGACTTGGTTAATGAGGAACACATGAATAACGCAACTGGCAGCACATAGCCCACAAAAAGGAGAGATCTGGGTTTGAGTCCCAGTCCCACATAACTTTTTAACTTGTCATATATGTTCATTGCAGTATATGCCCTGATAAAAAGTGGAGAAATGTCATCTCTAGAACTTAGTGATAGAATCTGCATGTAGATATAAAATATTGTTTCATTAGACTGTGGCTCTATCTGTCAGCAAAAGAATTTTGATATAAATGTCGAAGCAGTCTTCCAATTTTCCTATATCTGGCCACACAACATGTTGCAGGGACAGTAAGGGAGCAGTTTGATAAGGCTAAACTTATAGATATGGAGATAGTGTACACATAGCAATTTATTCACAGTTTAGAGTTACTGTAAGCTAATAGGTTACATAAGCAGCACGAATTTTCACAGGTGTTTTTTGCCCCTTCCAGTTCATGAGTGGGGAAAACATTGCTAGTTCCAAACAAAAATGAAATGCAAATATCTTCAATAACAAGACACTGATTATGTTTGCCCCTAATATTACAACTTCTTCTGAATATGTAAAAAATCTTACTGCTGTTGAAGGTGCAGACATCAGAATTAGATGGACAGGTTTTTCCGTGGTTTGTGTAGCAGTGGAATTTGATGGATATGTCATCACAGGTTCACTTATTCTGTTATCCAACAAACATTTTTGCTGTTTGCCCTATAACAAATTTTATATATTGTAATAGTACCAAACATTCTTGCTAATCAGTTTAATAAAATATATCTGAAACTTGGCATAAAACCATAAAAGGGAATAGTAAATGCATAGGAAAGGAATGAGTGAGTGAATATCTGTGTGTGCACACACACACTAATAATAACACAGCAAATGAATATTGGGAATGCAAAGTACAGGTAACTGTTCTGTACAAACAACGCTCAAATGAATACACAAAAAATCTTTGGCTACAATACTAAATCTTACCACTGTCAAGGATGTAGGCATAATTACTACATGTAAAGGTCCTTTACCAGGTTGCTTATTAGTAGATTGAGTGATGTGTGCTTCTTTAATTTGCTTTTCGCCGTTATCATCCATAACTGTATGAAGACAGTCCTGTAACATACATCACAGTTATAATGTCAATAGCATGTTATGATTAGGAAAATATGATACACTAATTAAATTTTCTGCCTTCCTCACTGTCAAATGAATCCTTAGGACTTTTTAGGTACTATGTATTCTTTAGATTATTTAAGGTTTCATTGGTTCCAATTGCCTGCTCTGTTAGGGTTCAAGCCCTAATGCAGCCATTCAATTCCATTAACAGACTAATGTCAGCACATAACATAATTCATGCTGATAAACAAGTCAAATATCTCTTTTCTGCTGTACAAACCACAAATAAACACAAAAATCTAAGAATTCACCCAAATGTCAATAAAATAACAAGTTTGTTTGCATGGCCACCCCACACAGCAAGCACAGAAATACTTGTTTTGTAAATAAAACCATATTTTCTTTCTGAGACTTAATTTATTTTTCCCAGGTGCATTTCACCCTTTTTTTTTTTTTTTTTTGCTCTATGGCATCTTCAGTGGGATCTATAAAGATAGAGTTTTGTTATTTTTAGATTACCAAACAGTTCATGTCATGTTTTTTTTATGTAAATGAGTAATTACTTGCAGTTTGCTGTGATCTGTGTTCCCTCTCATCTGGTATGGGGATTGCACCACCAATTTATTTCCAAAACATATGCACAATTTTGAATTCCGAACTTTTTCACACTGTTCACCATGTTCTTTTTGTGGTGTTCTCTTATTCTTTTGCCACTAACTACAGCTATTTGTTCAAACACAGTACTTTTAACAACATAAACATTGTAACTAAAACCAAAGGGTCTGTTTACCTACATGTTGCCACTCTAACGGAACATATGTTGAAAACCAACTTCTATTTGTGATGAAACTCCCTGGCAGATTGAAACTGTGTGCCAGACTGAGACTTGAACTCGGGACCTTTGCCTTTCATCTACTGTCTGAACTGTCCAAGCACGACTCGTGCCCCATCCTCACAGCTTTACTTTTGCAAGTACCTTGTCTCCTACCTTCCAAACTTCACAGAAGCTCTCCTGCAAACATTGCGGAACTAGCACTCCCGGAAGAAAGGACATTGCGGAGACATGGCTTAGCCACAGGCCGGAGGTTTGTTTCCAGAATGAGATTTCCACTCTGCAGCAGATTGTGCACTGATATGAAACTTCCTGGCAGTTTAAAACTGTGTGCCGGACCAAGACTTGAATGTAAAGGTAGGAGACGAGGTGCTGGAAGAAGTAAAGCTTTGAGGACAGGGCATGAGTCGACCTTGCGTAGCTCAGACGGTAGAGCACTTGCCCGCGAAAGGCAAATGTCCGAAGTTCGAGTCTCAGTCTTTTTGTGTGTGTGTGTGTGTGTGTGTGTGTGTGTGTGTGTACTTTATGTACACCTCAAAGAGTGATGCCACAGTGTTTCATGTGACAGCTCATCTCCATAAAAATGGTGTTACTATTTAAAAATTAATTTATAAATGGCTAGATCTATGTATGATACATATCTCTAATACAAAATTGAGCAAAGAAATTTAGTGTCCATTTCCAGTATGGAGTTTCTGACATCACTGACTGGCTATTATCACTTAAGGTGGTGTAGTTTTTGTGACAATAATCTTTGCTGTGAACTGAAAAACATGGTGATAATTGCAACTTAAATGAAAAGCTAAGTATATTAATCCCGCACACAATATAAATAACTGCCAATATAATTAAGAAAGAAATATGATTTGATATTGTGTGTAGCTCTCATTCTTCTACAACAAGGACGAGTTTATTCAATTGGGACTTTTGGTCACTCACAACTACCTGCATCCACTGTGAAGTTACCTTGGATTTTCATAACCAACTACGTATGTACATGGTCCAGTCACATTAATGTGACTACCATCTATGTTTGACATCAGTTTGTAATAATCACCCACAGATGGCAGGTGGCAGCACTAGCAGTGAAGGGGAAATAAAGCACATTGGAGGGGCACGGAAAACAGTGCGGTCACTATCATATGCAGAAATGGAGCAATTTATCTGACAGCAAAAAGGCATGATCATTAGTTTTCGGTGCAAGGATGGAGGCATTTCTAAAATGGTACTGTTTCTAAACCACCCGTGTTCACATATACTGCTATCCAAAAGTGGCACAGAGGCAGCTGTGGTACACCATGGGTTATAAACGACAGGGCTGAACCAAGGGGCTACCAACAGTATCTCCTCAATGACCATTCAGCAAATGTTGCTGCTTATGGGCCTCCACAGCAGGCACCTGGTTCACGTACCCATGCTATCTGCAGGAGATCGGCAATGAAGACTTGAATTTGCACACCAATACTGCAACTGGACATACACTTCGTGGTGACACGTGGCTTTTTCAGATAAATCACATTTTGTGCTCCACTGGACAGATGATCATTCGTGTGTACGGCATGAAATGTCTGAAAGTAAACACCCTGCAACAATCATCGGAAGGGTGCAGACTGGAGAGCATTCCATGGGTGGTCTCGTCATATTGGAAGGCACAATGGATCATCACAAGTATGCATCTATCCTTGGGGACCACGCCCACCCCTACATGCAGTTTGTTTTTCCTCAGCACGATTTCATCTACCAGCAGGGCAACACAACAGGACACACAGCTTGCTGCATACATGTGTGATTTGAAGAGCACTAGCATGACTATCACACTCTCCTGGCCACCAAATACCCAAGATTTAAATCCGATCACATTTTTTGTGCCATGGATAATCAACCGAGAAATTTATCCCAGCTGGTCACAGCCCTGGAGTCAGCATGGCTTCACATCCCTGTCAGTACCTCCCAGAACCTCACTGACTCTCTTCCTTCACATCTTACAGCCCTCCATGCTAAAAAATATGGTTAAGCAGGCTTTTGACAGGTGGTCACATTAATGTGACTGGACAGTGTACAATGCAACACCAAACTGCAAGCATAGCTTCTCTAATAGGGCAGCGTTTCACACACAGTGCTCACCTGCTGCTCATATGGAAATATGTGGGAAAACCTAAATTATTTCAGTCTGAAATGAAATAGAAGCATTTTCTTAACCTTAACATCACAAAATCCCTGCCTACACCCCGCCCTCCACCCTCCAGGTGGGGCAGGGTCATGACCACCAAAGAACATTTAACTAAAAGCATTTATATTTTTGCATATAACAGTTCCGAATTTCCCAATTGATTCTCAGAGAATAAAATAGTATAAAACTTAAGGGGGTCTGAAACAGCAAGAAACACTTAAAATTTATAAGCTGTGTTTAATGTAATACACTTCTCAGTTTCTTGCCTGACGGCTTGCCCACACGGATCAGCTTGTGGCCAGAACAGCTGCAGATAACATTCCATCAGTGTCTAGATGTCCAACAACAAATAAGACAGAGTTCACAGGCAGAACAAGCAAATTATACAATGGTGATTCAAGCTAGACAGAAAGAAAAATAACTTCCACCAAAGAAAAAATAACAAAGAGTGTAACATTTATCTTTTATCATTTGGATAATGTACTTTACGCTATGATAGCCTTTGCTATTATTTCCTGTAATTGTTCCTTCCAAAATTGTCATTACTTAATCTTCACCACATCTGAATTCACTCCTATTCCATGCTGCTAGATGGCATAACTGTATACTCCTGATAGTAACATTCACGATATGGGGCACTTCTATCACATGTTTTGCAGAGCTACCTATGACTAAACCTACATCCACACTCTGCAAACCACTGTGAAGTGCATGACAGAGGTACATCCTACTGTACCAGTTATTTTTACTTTTTTCCCCTTCACTTACGGCAAGTAGGATGAATGTTAGTTTAAATGCATCTGTGCATGCTGCAAAACAACATAATCCCATCCTCACGCTCCCTACAGGAGTGATACATAGGGGGTTGTAGTATATTCCTAGAGTCACAATTTAAAGCCAGTTCTTGGAGCTATGTAAGTAGGCTTTCTCAAGATAGAATCTGTCATTCCAGTTTGGTCCTATTAGCTACGGGTCCCACACCCTTGAGCAATATTCAACAATGAATGGCGAGTGATTTGTAAGCAATCTCCTTTGTAGATTGATTGCATTTCCTCAGTTTTCTACCAACAAACTGAAGCCTCCCACAGGCTTTACCCATGAATGGGTCTATGTGCTTATTCAATTTCATATCCCTACAGTGCGTTAGAACGATTCTATATTTCTGAACATTTAAAGGAAGTTGCCAATCTCTGCACCAATTTGAAATCCTATAGTGTTCTTAATCAGTAGTTGTGCAGCTTCTTTCAGACAGTACTTCAGTATAGGCTACTGCATCACCTGCATAAACTCTGTGGTTACTACTAATATTGTCCTCAAGATCATTAATATTAAACATGAACAGCAACAGTTTCAACACACTTTCCTGGGGCACACCTGATGTTACTTCTACATCTGTAAATGACTCCTTCCAAAGTAACCTACTGCATCCTCCCTACCAAAAAAATACTCAATCCAGTCACAAATTTCACTTGACACCCCATACCATCAAACTTTTGATAATAAGTATAGATGTGGTACTGCATCAAATGTGTTTTGGCAATCAAGAAATACTACATCTACTGACAGCTTTGATCCAAAGCCTTCAGTTATATCTTGTGAGAAAAGTGTGAGTTGCATTTCACATGATTGATGTTTTTGGAATCCATGTTGCTTGTCATGGAGCAGGTCACTCTGTTCACAATACCTCATTATGTTTGAGCTCAGAATTGCTCTAAGATGGTATAACAAACTCTTGTCAAATATGCTGGACAGTAGTTTCGTGGATCATTTACTGGGCACAGCTTTTTCTTCGATGGATCTACAATAGATTACAGCTAAAAGAGGGGCTAACTCAGCTGCACTTTTGGTACAGAATCTGATAGGGATTCCTCAGGCCCGGGGGCTTTGTTCAGTTTTAATTATTTCAGCTGTTTCTCAATGCCACTGTCACTAAGACTTATTCCACTCATCTTTGCAATGGTACGAGGATTAATTTAGGGTAGTGCTCCTGGATTTTCCTTTGTAAAGGAACATTTGAAAACAGAGTTAAGCTTTTCTGCTTTTTATCCTCTGGGTGAAAGACTAGTCTTCTCAACCTTCTCTGCCAGTTGCTGGAATGATCAAGTATGACCTCAGAGCCCAAATGATAGGTATAATTTTTTCCAACATGTGCCATAATCTGCAGTTGGTTGCACCCAGTTCCCTCCAGGGCTGTTGGAGTATCCTCTTCAAGATGTTGAATGAGGCCCTCAGGCACACACACTGAGTGCACGTCTCCTGACCTTGCTGCCAGTTCCATAAGGGATATAATTATTCATCATACAACTGAACTGCAGATGATTAACATACCCCTGCTATTTTGCATTTGCCTCATCTTGACACAGGCAAAGCAGGTTTCCCAACAGGTGAAGTGAGTCCCACTGGCTCAGTTTCAGTGGTAGCTAGCACCTCGAACCTGTTGGTTAGGGTAACACCCTGAGTCCTCCCTCGTCCCTCTTTATCACATACACGACACCTAGACCTACCATTGGCATGCCACTCACAGTGAAGTGGATGACTAGTGATTGATCCCGTACTTTCTGCAGTGGAGACAGCATTCACAGGAGGAGACAGTACTTGTGATACCTTCAGTAAATCTGATACATGATTCTTAGGAGCTCTGCCAACACAATGATTCACAGCAGCTGCCAGTTGTTTGACAACAGTCATGGAGGTTTCCAGTTGCTTACGAATGTCAACTAATTGGTTCCATGTTTGAGAACAGCATTCATACTGGGACTGCATTGAGGCTGGTGCAATGTTTTACAGGAGAGTTAACAAATAATTTTAAGCCTGGTAATTATCTTTTAATGTTGAGCTAAAAATATTACTAATTCCCTCTAAGAATTGAAACAACTGCTACATAAAACAAGATATCTGTTAAAGCAACGGAAAAACCTATGGTAAAAATTACTAGTTTCTGAAATTGTTAAAAATCATTCAAAAGTCGAGATCACACAAAAACTTTTTATTCAAGACAACTGGTGCAACAGTCTCATCATCTTCAGGTCTGTAAGAAAATGCAATACATGGACTATGTATGTCTCATTTGATATAAAAGTTTTAATTCGGTATTATAAAAAAAATCAGAAGTGGACCTGTACATTTACATACCTTAAACATTTTTCTGCAGTAAAACATGTTCATTTTACACTGAACATCATGCACAAGATGGCCAGTGGATAAAACTCAGCACATCATAAACATTTGTCATCACTAAAATAGTTAAAAACACACAGCTCCTTGTCCAAAAGGCCATTTCCATATTCACGTTGGTCACAGATGCTTTTTACGTGATGGAGTTGTATCTCATACACCATTTAAAGGGGATATGTACTGTTTAGTACATGTCCAACATATGTAAACAGATGTGCTATAGTGTAACATACCTGTCTCATGAAGCAAGCATATGTGAGCAATATGCATACAGACATGGCCTTTTGGACAATGTGGCGTGTGTTTTTATATATTTTAAAAACAATATATGTTTGTAATGTGCTGAGATTTATCCATTTGACATCTTGTGCTTGAGGTTCAGCATAAAATGGACAAGTTATATTACAAAAAGTGTTTAAGGTATGTAAATGTACAGGTCCACTTCGGGTTTTTTATAATACCAAACTGTATTTTATTTTCTTACAGACTCGAAGATGACAGCCAAGATTGTTGAAACCGGTTGTCTAGAATAACAAATATTTTGTGCAATCTTGGCTTTTGAATGGTTTTTAACAATTAAAACAAATCGCCCTTAAGTACTCTCGTAATAAGAAAATTCAGTAGTTCCTGAAAACTTTTTGAGATTACTAACAAGCTAAAAACAGCATAATCTAAGCAGGACTCACAGCGAGATGTGGCAGGAATGCAAGGGAGTGTGTCACAGCTGCTTGTAAGTATCCAGTGACAGAGCACCATACACATGGTGTGTTTTGTAGCATCAAGATGAAGTAATTGTGACAAATCATGAGGTGAATAGAACGACAGAATGGGCAATGTGTTTGGAATGAATGAACCACTGTAATCCCAAAAGTTCAGAAGAAATCCTCTATAACAATAAAAATAATTCTGTGGCTCATTACGTCCAGCCAAAATCACAGCTTGAAGTGTTAAGTAACTGTCGCCAAGTTTCCTTCTCACATCACTAGTGATATCTGAGTTTTTCCTCAGATCATATTTGTTGGGTTTGCAAACTCACAATCAACCCATGACCTTCACACTTAAACTAGGCAGCAGGCTAGGGTGAAGACCAGTATGTCATCACACCCTTCATTCCTAACGTGTGGGAAAATATGGTAGCTGTGGCAGTGGTAACCTTTTGTGATCAAATGTAAACATGAGTAATGCGAAAGGGGGGGGGGGGGGGGGAGTTAATTTCGGCACTGCTGTTGGCCAAAGTGGCACACTGACACATGGTTATTAGCATGCCTTTTTGGTGTTTACTTATACCGATACTTGATGCTGATGTGAACAATACTGATTACTTGGTAGACTTACTTGTATTTGCCACCTTGAGTAACTGATATAGCGCATTTTACCATGCCTAACTTGCTTTGATCATATCACCATAGTTTCAACTAAACATCAGCAATTGGACAATTAGCACCTCTTCTTTAAAAATTGATTCCTCTGATAAGGTGTAATATCTAACTGATTGTGAAACTGTTAGCCATGTAACACTATCACAATAACATTTGCACAAGGTCCTATTAATTTTGTATAAGCTCTTTCCAACAAATGCATCCTCTCCTCATGAAACATCTTTGTACATTCATGTGTCTGTATAGACCACTTATGTTCTTCCTTGTATTAAATTGACAAATCCTATCACTATAAAATATTCCTTTGACAAATAAATTACTAGCATCAACCTGGTACAAACTGCTGTGTTATGCCCCAATGATACTATTCTTAACAATGTCCTGCTTATCATCTCAATGACACTCTTAAATTAAAACACATGATCAACTGATTTGTTTGTTGATTTACGGGGAGAGGACCAAACAGCAAGGTCATCAGTCCCATTGGCTTAGGGAAAGATGAGGAAGGAAAGTGTCCGTGCCCTTTCCAAGCAACCATCCTGGCATCTGCCAGAAGCAATTTAGGTAAATCACAGAAAACCTAAATCAGGATGGCTGGACACAGGTTTAAACCATTGCCCTCCCTAACATGCTAACCAATGCTCCACCTTGCTCAGTTATTCAACTGGCACAAGTTAATTCACCCAATTTTTCATGATATTCACTGTTATTTTCGAAGAACAACTCCAACTGCAGGTCCATTAATGATAAAGTATTTATCAATAAAGAAAATAAATTTCCTGATGAAGTATTTCTTTTGAAAACAGAAGTTCCACATTTACATTTTATTATTTTACATCATTCTTTGCAACTAGTTTAATGGTTCGTTAGATTAAACTCATAAAAATTATTTAGCTATGACAATGCATTTAGTTTCTCATCATGATGATATTTCTAGTCGTCCTAACTTGAAAAAATAGAAACTGGCGTAAAAGTTTACCTTGCCATCCTGCACTGTCTTAAAGCCCATATAGACACACCTACATTCATTTTACAACTTCACAAGAGATTTAAATTGCACACTGAACTGGCATTTCACTTCTACTAAAGGTGCTGTTATTTTACTTACAGTTTTCCTGTTTGCAGTTAGTATCAAATTTCTTCCAAGTCACATTGGTAGCAAGATCGGATTGTTCCAATTGAACTTATGCAATCTTCTCTTGCTTCAAGGTGACTCCTCTTTTTAATTTACACAATTGTTTTCCCCAACCAATCTATTTCAATTTTGGGGACATTCTGCACAATTTCCTGATGCAGCAGTTGCTTTGGCTCTCAATTCACGTTTTCACCTTGTCAAAGCACTTTGCTGTTTCAGTTCTATGTTTTTTTTTTTATCCACATTATAAATGTTCTCTTTATTTTTTAAATATATAATTTACTTGTTTGCTAACAAACTCATCTAGTAAACTCATAGCATGCTCCACGTAGTTCTTTTTCTCTTAATGAGTTCTTTGCTGAAATAATTTTACAATTAACACCTTGATTGTTTCTTTTCTGATTTTCTAATGCCTTAAAATAGCTTCTACATCCCCAATATATTTATACACATCTTCCCAAAAATGTGAATTATTCTACTGCAAAATTAAAACTCACCTGATCCTCATAAAAACAAAATCATTTATGCTAAGCATAAACACAAAATAGTCATGATGATGATGCACCACATTATTTTCCATATTATGTTTATATTGGAAGACTATAATAATATTAATATGGCACTTGTATCTGTAATACTTACAATGTGAACAAAAGACAATCAGAGAAATATACTGAACATTCAAGAACTTCAGCTAGTTAGTAAAACCTTTCAGTAATGGGAAATACGGAAGCGTCCGATCCCACCCGTCTGCTTTGACCCATGACGTCACGAATATGGCGGAAACAAAAACAAACACACACACTTTCCACAAGAAGCCTAATGACACTAACGGGACAAGCGCGGGAAATGGGGTGTTTTGGGTGGGGGGCAAACTAAATATAAACAAATTTAGACGCCTTGCGTAGCTACAACGTGTAAGTGAAGACAGCCATGCATGAATACCCACCCACCTCCCCAGGGGTCGTAACCCCCCCAACCCATAGAAGATAAAGATGCTTCAGTAGCTGATTAGTGTTTTTTGTCTTTTTAAAAAAAAAATATCACGGGATAGAACGAACAGATCAGAAAGATAAATATAATAAACTAAAACAGAAATTCGAGGAAACAGATAATTAAAATAAGTAATAAGTGTTTTTAAATTTAAAAATAAAATCTCATGAGATAGAACGAACAGATCAGAAAAGTAAATAAAATAAAACAGAACTGGAGACAGCCACACTCAAACCAAACTCCGCGCCGTCATGACGTCACACACGACAACACCCTTACGTCACGGGTCAAAGCCGACGCGTTGGATCGGACGCTTCTGTCGACCCCAGTAATGTCAATTACGTAGGCTTGAGACAGGATCAGCTGCATCAGTCCACTCTAATTACATGAGGGGTTCAGCAAGTTTTTCTCCCCAATGATGAATCCTTGTTTTTTAATCACGCAATAATTATCGACAAGCCAGTTTACCGCACAAAAATGTTTTATTTCTTACTTTTACACAAATCATCATTTGACTTTTTTGTTTTACAATCCTTGCTGATGCAAAGATTTGGAATTATCAAACAACACAATTCCACTAGAAATACAGCACCATCAACATGGCAGAAGTATGAGCCACAAAAGAGGGCAAGTTGATGACAACACTACAAAATAAAAACATAACCAAAACAAACACTGATACGCTAAATGGAGCTCCCTGGGATAGGGAATTTTAGGTGGAGATGTTCTTGTTATTAAACCCTCCAAAAAAATTAAAAACTTGACAATATTAGACCAAAGTGGGAAAAGTGTATTTCCACCACAACATAATAATAACTATCCACTGCCCAGTGTACAAAAAGAACTGTAATGAAACACTGGATGGCTTTGCCAAATCAAAAAAATCTGTCACCGTCCAGTTCAATCTAGACCTGAGGCTACCTTGCAGATCAATCTGTCACCACAACCTACATAGGAGGCAAAAGAGAGAACTGTGGGAATAATAGTGTCAATGGTTAATGGTCGAAGCAAGACAGCAGTATCACAATATTCAATGTACTGGCTACCTTCACTAGACCTGCATACTACTACCACTGAAAATGATCCACGCCATTGGCATTTTTAATGGCTCACCATCACCATTGCAGCTATGTAAGTCTGGTAAACAATGCAATCGAAACCATTACCCAAAAGAGCCAAACAACATAGTATAAAAAAAGTCAAGAAATAAATAAACAAAAGTGTTGCAGATTCCACCTATGCAGCACATGGTGTCCCGTTTCAAAGGATATGCCAATGGCTCACAAATTTCACCAGACCCATCTGCAAATGATCTGTTATATTACACTATCAAATGCCACGCCATTGTTATCGCTACTGACAGAACATGATGCACATGAGGAAATACTGCATAACCTGGCTACATGTCCAGTTAAGGAACTAACAATGAAGTTATTAGGACAGACTAATGGGAACTACACTTTATTTAAGAAAGGACAGTTAATATGCCAAAGGTAACAAACTTCAAAATACGAAAGAAATAAAACAATCAATTTCTGAGAACAGTTATCACAAGGAATATATTTAAATGCCAAATATGTGACTAGAAGATTACTAAACCTCACACCACACTCCTTACACGAGGATATAATTTTTCAAAGGTGCACAACAGCTACTGCAGGATCTTGCATGTTCCATGGATCATATTCACGACAACTTGTCATTATGTAGAATGTGTCAGTAGGTTTACAAATATGATAATTTTTTCTGTAAAAGCAGGGGTACATGCTAGCCTTTTACATAACTGGACTTTTCATTTAATCTATAACAAAATTTGATGCATGTGACACAATCACATACATACTATCTGCTCAGAAATCCACGTACGGAGTGTAAAGAGTTGTCAAGTAGGAACAATATCAACTGGTTTTTAAAACTTTGATTATCTGTCTGCATCATTAATACACAAAGGTGGTGTTCAAATATTTTTATGGCTCCCACCTAGGTTTTTCCTTGTGTAAGACTTAGGTTGGATTTTATGTTCCTGCTGTTATATTTAGGGACGATTATGTTATTTTCAATATCAAATTCAATATGTACTCAAAGTTTGTGTTAGTTACTTGTAAATGTCTCATGAAATTATTTGTCTTAAAGCAACACAGGTATTTCTTTTTTAAATGTGTTCACTGCCTCTTGTGTTATTTCTACATGGAGTGCACTTATGGTTTAGTTTCAAAATTCCTTTCCTATTATTCTGTTCTTGGGCCAGCTCTCATGCCATTAATTGAACAACATGAATTACAGGTGATACAACAATGAAAACTCTCCAACTAGGATTTGAACTTAGTTCATCATCCTGCTACTGATGGTGTAACTTTAGTTAGAAGTCAAAACCTGATATTACGTTAATAATTTACTAGTAAGCATTCTGTGAAGGATGCAAAGAAAGTAACTTGTATCATTACTGAAGAGGACATTAAATTCAAAAGGAAATGTACAGCAGAACCCTTGCATAAGGAAGTATAATTCAAATTTGCCTCTGTTCCTTTAGATTCCATGGTAAACAGAAAAAAAAATATTCTAAAAACATAAATGCTACCATGGGAGACATGGAAACAATCATTAATAAATACAAGCAATTGTTAAAAATTATATTTCTTGAAAAAGTCACTCCAATAATCTGTGGAGACTACTTTTGCCTTTAAAATTACTTCCACTGTTGACAGCATAGTACACACTATGGGGTAAATACACCATGGACCACACTACAGGTTTGATTATTACCACAACCTTTATTAAAAATTCACATTAGTTGGCTTTCTCAAGAGGCAACCATACTGTCACTTTACAAATTAACTAACATACCCTACCTCCAACTTAGCTACCGATCAGTCTGTAACCACCACAAAGATTTGAGAAAGGGGGTGGGCGGGGCCACACTAACACATTTTCTAACCCAATGCAACTTTGCTTGCACAATTTACAACTACTAGATCTGTATTTTTTTAATATTTGCGTAACAACTTTACCCAAGTGGCAATACATAAATGTCTATTGCTATGTGCGGCAGCGACGTGAAATGCATCAACTGATAAAAATGAAAACTAATTTTCTCATTCCTAATGCCAGAAAATGCAATAAATAATTACATAATGTGTGGTGTTCTTTCACGGTCATGTTGTAGGCACGTATTTAATGAGTGGCATATTTTGCCTTCTGCTTCACAATATATTTATTTCCTCATGAAGTTTGTTTTAAATAGTCCACTGCGGTTCAAAAAGGAGAATTGTGAACATCAATATAATACGAGAAGGGCAAAATGCCATTCATTACTCTGCATTAACGATGTCTTCGGCACAAAATGAGGATAGAAAATGTTGCATCGCAAGTTTTGATCACTTACTCAGTAATATAAAATTTCTAGCTGAAAGTAAACAAAGTTTCTCCTTGACAACTTCCTCCAATTCCACTGCAGAATCTCTAGCGACGTAAAGTATAAGAGGTGATAGGTAAGAATTACTAACTCATGTCTATGGCCTATATTTATTTAACTAATAAAAAACCTTGTATTTAAAAATTGATTTGCTATTTGAATACAAAATGACTAGTTCCAAATCATTACGTTTTATTGTAAAAATGATATGCGGCAAATGAAACAAATGAACTAATGACCTACGTTTACATTGCACAATAGGCAACATAATCTCCGGATAGTAAACATAAGTAAACTGATGCTAATGACATCACATTCTACGTAATTTCGGAATTGTATACAAAATCCACAAACACACTGTAACATAAAATAAGCTTGCTGAAAAGCACCAAAATCAGTGTTCTGTACCTAAAGTCACATCATACAAGAAAATGTAAACAATTGGATGCATGTTTTAACAAAGCGCAAACAGTACCAATTCATGTACAAAGAAAAAACATATAAACAACCAATTCAACACCAAAGACATTTACTAACAAGCACGAAAGACAGTAATCAAAGATACACTATTCTGAATTTCACAGGAGACACAACGGCAACCAGCCTTACTGTTTCAATGAATGATTTATTTCGCCATAACATCATCAGACAGCAGTACAGGCCCGAAACTGTTTACAGCGAAATAAATCATTCATTCTGAAAGGGTTGGCGCTTGCAAATTTTTCAATTATGCTTACGGAAACAGCCGCAGTATTCTCAAACGATAAGAGACAGAATACTCTAATTTTTTAACAGTAACATGTATTGGAAATCATGGACACCAGGCAACCAGAGTTCAGGATTGTAGAAGATGGTATAACCAGAATATACGACTACGAAATACGAAGCTCCCCCTGTTTTATGCAACTTCACTACTGCAGTGCTGCTAAGTGGCTGGCGTGTATAAACACAGTGAGAGAAGATTGCGTATTGTATATACGGAGTGGCGAAACACACTCGAAATGCAAATTAGAAAGTATTTCTGAGCTTATTGTGACGCTATAAGTTCTAGCAGCCACCAAAGATATAATCTGTTAATATAACAATAATGTTACAGCTGGGAAACAGTATCTTGAAAACATGTACACATCAGGGCTTAATTTGACCGAAAGAGCGTTCCTACACTTTTTTTTAACTCACTGGAACTAGTGAGAACCAGAGATTTAAAACAGTACATGTGTATTAAATCGAAACATAACCATAATTTGACACCGCGCTGGCACCAGTGAACGTAGGCAACACATAGTACCCACCCCAGTTCCTGCTCTCAGCTCCCATTCCTGTCTATGTAACGTCTTCCTTGCGCTGCAAACAATGAAGGCCGAACCTGCCATGAGGCTAACATCCAATAATAGTGTAATTTTCGTTCAACGTTTTCGAATAGATTCTCATGTTAATTAAATGGCAAAGACTTTTCTCTTTGGTTAATAAAATAGAAACTGATTATTTAATTCATGAGCTGCAAATACACCCATATTTCCAATCAGCGATTTATTCATTTGCCCACTATTTCCAGCAAATTGCTCTTCTGCCGCTTTCAAATTAATTTGAGCTTATTCATTTTCTCTCTTGTGCAGTTGTTTTCCTGTATATCTTGTTAATATAAGGGGTTGTTTGTGTTGCTGCCCCAGATGATAATTATACGAAATATTTGTCAGGATTTGTAAGCTGTGGGTCATTGAGGTAGGGCAATACGCGAACACGAAAAGTAAGTTTAAACAGTTTTATTAACAAAGGCTGATTATAAAACATGCATGCTACACACACCCATCATCACTGTGTCTGACATCCTAATTACGGTCGTATCGAAAGACTCCATGGTGAGGTAAGAAAAGAGGCACATTCGAGCCCGAGGCCGCGCTAGTTCATACGGGGCGTTGTGGACTAAGTTGTGATAAGAAAATTACGGACACGAACGAAACAAACGTATTGAAGAAACAGGACCAAACGCAGAAATAAAGTGCTAGCACACTTCATACATGGTAAAATTAACGCAGACTCGATAGGATGAATTGAGAACTCGTAGGGGCTCTTACAGTGTGCTCGGATATCATGAGACGTGAATCCACACCATTGATTTCCGGCGGTACCTCGAAAGAGTACCGCCCTTCAATAACGCCATAGCCTCTTATCGAAGTGTTAGGTGTTCCAGGACCAGCCAGCCAGCGTTCCAGCCAGCCAGAGATCCAGCGTTCCAGCTGGCCAGCCAGCCGGCCAGCCAGCCGGCCATCTAGCCAGCCAGCCACCGGCCGGCCAGCCAGCCAGCCTGCCAGCCTGCCAGCCTGCCTACCTGCCTGCTCGCGGCTAAGAAACGCCGGGACTGGCGACAGAAATGCACCCGTCTTAATGTTACACTTCCTATCAACTCGTCCAAGTACTGGTCTGCCTTCCGCCGCCTTACCGGATCTAAACCCCCCCCCCCCCCTACTACCCTCTCCTTCATGATGACCAATTCTTCCCTGACAACCTTAGTAAGGCCAGTCACTTTGCCTCCTACCTGTCCGATATCTTTACCCTCCCTGACGATCCCCAGTTCATTTACTCACTCTTCCCAGATGTCCGCGATTGAACTGACACCTCTGTCCCTCCCCTCGCCCCTGGCTTCCAGTACTTGGACAGCATTACACCCAATGACCTCAATGCCCCCATCACTACTCAGGATATCATCACTACACTCAGCAAGAAACACAACATCACTCCCAGTCATGATCGTGTTACCTATCGCCAATTCCATATAGCTCCCGCCTCCTTCCTCTCCACCCTGGCTAGACTATATAATGTGGTCTTGTCCACCGGCTGCTACCCCAGCCTATGGAAAACCTCCGGTATCCTGATGTTCCTCAGACCTGACAAACCGCCATCTGCTGTCTCCCCCTACAATCCCATCAGCCTTACCTCGGTCTTCAGAAAGGTCCTGGAATCCATCCTTACCTGAAGCATCCACCGGCATCTGCGCCAGCCCCGCCTCCTTCCCGTTACACAATGTGGCTTTTGACCGTCATTCTCTACCAATGACCTTCTCCTTCACCTCACTCATCTCCTTTGCGAACAGCTCAACTCCTGTCGCTCTGCCATCTTCCTCTCCCTCGACCTTGAACGTGCCTATGACCATGTGTGGCATTCCAGTCTCCTCTTCAAGCTCCAAACCTTCGCCCTTCCAATCAACTACGTCCGTCTGACTGGGTCCTTTCTTTCCCGACGTCCTTCCTATGTCACAATCCATAACATGGATTCCTACACCTTCTACCCCTCTGCCGGTGTGCCCCAAGGTTCCGTCCTCTCCCCTCTTCTATACCTTTTGTATACGGCAGACATGCCACCGCCTTCACCCCCCAATCCACCTCCTCCAGTACGCTGATGACACCGCCTTCCTTGCCCTCGCCCCCACCCTGCAACGCTCCCAACACCTTCTCCAATCCCATCTTTACCAGTTCACCACTTGGTGTAACCAGTGGTTGCTCAAAGTCAATCCTTGCAAGACCCAGGCGATCATTGTAGGCAAAACCACGCCTTCCTTCCATCTCCTCGGTTCTATCTCACCATTTATGGCCATCCTATCACCCTCACCCCCACCCTTACATACCTTGGCGTCACCCTTGACCGTTGCCTCTCCTGGACCCCCCCATCTCCGGACAATCCAAGCCAAGGCACGCTCCTGACTCCGTCTCCTCAAGCTCCTTTCTGGCCGCACATGGGGTCTGGACCCCTCCACCATCCTCCACACCTATAAATCCCTTATCCGCCTATAATCTGCTACACTCATCCCGCCTGGATCTCTGCCCCTCCTACCTTTTACAAATCCCTTCAAATCCTAGAACGCCATGCACTCCGCATCGCCTATCTCATCCATCTCCCCTCCCCCACATGGATCCTCTATGACCATATTCCATTCCCGCACCTCCTTCTTTTTCTCGAATGGATACAGATCATCTACACCTCTTGCAAACTTGATCCCCCTCACCTGCTTGTCTCTCTCATCCTCTCCCACCCCCGTCCGCTGCTCTCCATCTCTCCACTCTCCATACCCTCGCCCAAGGTGGCTTCCACCAACTCCCCCTCCCTGATGATGCCCTCATACCCTCCATCTACCCCTCCTACCAACTTTGATCTTCCTCTTCCGCACCCTGTGTTTTCTCCTGAGGGCACCCTCTCTCCCTTGTCTCCTTCCCCTTTCCTCCCTCCCTCCTCCGCCGGGCTTCCCCAACCACCCTACCTTCTTTCCTCCCCTTCCCATATCCTCAACCACTGGCATCTCCACACTCCCCTCTCCCTCCTCCCCCCTTTTTTCCCCTTTTGGCAGGTCCCTGGACTCGCACAAGTACAGTGAATTTTCGCGCACCGGAGATCATCGCCTAGTGTTTTTGTGTGTCGTCGCGTTCGTGTTCAAGTGTTCCAGTGTTACTCATTTGTGCTCCAACGTTTGCGTGTGCCATCTGTCATCTCTGTGCATGTCCACGTCTCTGAACATTTTTATTTTGGACTCTGCGCTCGTGAATGGCTCCGTGTGTTTTAATTTTGTATGTCTACGTTTGTATATCCACTCTGTCTGTTCTGCGATTGTCTTCATTTGTATCATTAGCTTTATCTGTGGCTGAAGAGTGGCATAATGTGCCGCTGCTGGCCTACCTGTATCAGGTGTGAAATTAACAATAAAGAAAAAGAAACACGCCATATGTCTGTTGGTGTAGCCGACAAAGACGGCAAAAGCCCAACTAAAGGGAGCCAACGCAAACTTAGTCACAATAACATAATTCAAATCACCAATCCATTTATCTCCCCCCCCTTTCACTCTTCCCTACTCAACCCCACTCTCGTTTTTCCTTGTCCTATCATTTCCATTCCCATCAAGCAAATGCTCGGCGAAGAGCTCCCAAAAATGAACTCCTCTCACATTCACCTGCTCATTGAGAAGGCACACGCCAGCTGATCTATGATGACAAATGATCTCCATATCCTCTAGCAGATCAAGATAATTTCCCTTTTCTGCTCTATGTAATAACCTCACATGCGTCTCAATTTGAGGAAGTTCATATCCACTATTTATAATGTGGGCTGCAAAATTCGACCTATCAGCTGCGTCCTTTCTGTCTACAGCGACATGATCAGCAAACCTAGTTTCAATTTTCGTCCAGTCTGACCTAAGTAACATGCTTCACAGTTTGGACAAAGTATTTTGTAAACCCACGACTGGTGTAAAACTTTTACTTTATCTACGCCATGATCTAAAATTTGTCCCAAATTTTCTTAGTTGAAAAAGCAATCTGAACCTGGAGTTTCCTAAAAATAGCTGCAACTTTAAGACTAACTGCCCCATAGCATGGTAAAGAAACATATTTCGTTGCTTCATTTTTCCCTACAATTACTTCATTTGCTCCCATGTCTTTATATTTATTGGCAAATTTTTCATAAATTTTTTGAACAAAGGGTAGCGGATAATCATTAGCTTTAGCTATGGCAAAAATAATATCTAATTCAGTTTTATGATCCTCTTCAGAAAGTGGGGTACAGAAAACACAATTAAATGCAAAACTGAAGAAAGCCATTTTATGCTGATTAGGGTGGGCTGAATGATAATTTATGATACAGTCAGTATATGTCTTTTTTCGAAATATGCCAAAATGAAGCCTTCCGTCACTATTCCTTATGTATAGATCCAAAAAACTAATAACCCCATTAGTTTCAAGTTCATATGTGAACTTTATTTTAGCATGTAATGCGTTAAATGACGATGCAGTTTCGTTAATGTCATTTTCATCGCCATTCACAAGCAATAATGTATCATCAACGTACCTAACGTAAAAGACAATTTTCTTTGCCAAGTCAACATTCTCATGAAACCATCTGGTTTCAAGGTGATTGATGAACATGTCAGCTAAAATCCCATACTTAGACCATCTTTTTGCGCATAAATTTCGTCATTGACTGGAAAAAGTTGAATTTGAGTATAAGAGACAAAAGGTCTATAAACTCCTCAATTTCATTGTCTGTCAAATTACTCAGCATTAAATTATTTTTCACAATATGAATAGTCTCATCTATCGGGATATTAGTGTATAAATTCACAATATTGAGAGATAACAGCTTCATACTAGCTGTAGTGGGGATGTTTCTAACCTGCTCAATTAATTGTTTACTATTCTTCACAGAAAATTGTTTATGGAATCTAAATTTTTTTAAAATTTGTTTAAACATTTTCGAGCAATTTTACTAGAGGGACCACCTATATTGTTCATGATTGGTCTCACAGGGCACCCTTCTTTACGGACCTTAAGTTGGGTCCTGTCTCCCCAGACACAAAGAGAAACCATAGGTGGCTCAAAACGACCTCCTGGGCGTCATGAATCTATTTCGCCATTTGTGGTATCAGAAGGCATTGCAACATGTATTTCATTTGCAGACACAGTAACGTTCAGTACAGAGAAGCGTACCTTCGAGATGACAATTTCATACATGACAAATGCTGTTGACAAAAGACAGATTAATAAAACCAATAAAAACGCAATACTGACAATCAAGTATGCATTAACATTACTATGAATCGAAAGCCTTAATTCTATTTGCTGCTTCAATGAAGTTTAACTCATTATTGGAAGAGATTACATTTTCATAGATGTCCTTAATTAAATTATTGTCTTCAGAAAAACTTGATAAGGAATGCTTTCCATATGTTAATATGTATGAATCATTGTAATAAACAGATAACATTCTCGTTAATGGCAAATGTCTGGTTGCATGAAATGTAGTTGACAATATAACTAGGCATGTCAAATAATTCCCATGATACATCACAATGTGTGGCATTCAAGAGTAATCCACTATTATTCAATGTGAATGTAAAGGGTAGCTCAGGTGTATCATAGTTTTTACATGTAAAGGTGACATCAACAGTGGAGTTAAATGAGAACATTATACCTTCACAACATCGTTTAAGAAATGGATGATAAAGATCCGTCAAAATTCTAAGGCAATCATCTCTTGGGGGATGAG